>NC_142671.1:31427456-31727456 GCF_964200805.1 Pocillopora damicornis
TTGGTTAAATCCAAAAACACGGCCCCACACAGTTTACCTTGTTCCATGTTCAATAAGACTTCATCAGCAAATGATGTCAAAGCAGATTCAGTAGAGAGCCCCTTCCTGAATCCAAACTGTTTCCTTGTGAGAAGGTTGTTAATAACCAAGTGCTGGTACAGCTGGGAATGCACGGCTTTCTCGAGAATTTTACTGAGTGACGGTAAAATAGAGATAGGTCGATAGTTCGATGCATTTGACCGGTCGCCTGATTTAAACAAGGCTGTAATTTTTTAGCATTTCCACAATTTAGGAAATTTACCAGTAAGAATCGATCGATTCAACAGCTTAGTGATGGAGGGAGTGATTGTATTAGCAGAGCTCTTGAGTAGTCTAGCACTAATTTTGTCCAAACCAATTGCTTTATTTCTCTTCAAAGAGGTAAGCTGCTGAAGCACAAACGATTCCTCTAGTTCAGTTAACTGGAACTGAGACAACGGTTGTTCTAAAACCAAGTTGCAATTCGACCAGGTAGTCGTTATTTTGTCAGCTAGGCGCTTGCCTATGGATGCAAAGAAGCTATTCAAAGCAACAGCAATGGATTTGGAAGTGGTGTGCTAAATGCCACCGGAAATGATGCACTGAACCTTTTCTGAGGATGAATTACGATTGGATGCTTCGTTTACAGCTTTCCACATTTTGCCGTGATCTCCTCTGGCTTCCTCGATCATTTCGCAGTAATATTTCGACTTAGCAGATTTTACTAAGCGGTTTACTTTGTTCCTCAGTTTCCTGTAAGTGTTCCAGTGCTTTTCTGAGCTCGATTTACGTGCTTTACGATGATACCAGTCTCGATCTCTCATTGATTCGCTAATTTTGCTATTCATCCAAGGAATAGGTGTTCCCTTCACACGTCGTCGTTTGACAGGTGCATGATCGTCTGCAACTTCTGAAAACAGTTTGTTCCAAGTTAATAAAGCGTCATCGATATTGTTTTCATTGTCAACGACGTGCCAAGGAACATTCCTAAGATCTTCGTTAAATGAATTCGCATCGAAATTCTTGTAAGAGCGATACTCAAACATTCTTGGATGTGCTTTTGTGTGCACACCAGTCTTTAGAATGCAAAACACCAGGTAATGGTCGCTCAATGGAAACGGAACAACACCAGATTTAACAATGCGATGTTCATTATTGACAAAAATCAGGTCAATCAAGGTCCGTGAGGTGTCAGATATTCGAGTAGGCTCTTTTATCAGCTGTGTGAAGTCAAAAGCGCGCGAGAAGTTGAGAAGTAGTTGTTTGTCTTTCTTGGGCAATTTTGAATTAGGCATCATGTTTGCGTTTAGATCTCCTAAAATGACCACATCCGATTTTTCAAGATCAACAGCAGGCATACTATCTCGCAGAGACGAAATAAAAGTGCGGAGATCGGCATCTGGTGCTCTATAAGCGCAACATAATAACGTTGGCTTACATTTATCTCGAATTAACTCAATCCATAAACATTCCTGTCCACCAGTATTGATATCATTCCGCAAACGAAACGCCAAATCTTCTCTTACATACATAGCAACTCCGCCATATCCCTCTCTATTGCCAGTGCGATCTAACCTTATGCACACAAATCCAGGGAGTTTTATTTCAGCATCACTTGTTGAGGAATCCAGCCAAGTCTCGGGCAGAGTTAGCACGTCAAAAGTTTTGTTGTTAATTCCCTCAAGACGCAGAGAGTCGGTTTTGTTTGCGAGACTTCGTATATTCAAGTGAGCAATCTTGAGACCTCTAGTGGACTTGATATCAGCAAATGTCTGGTAGCCGGGATTAATCTCAATGTCACCAGCAAGAGCAATAAGAGTCAAAGCAAAACAGGCACGATGAAAAAGCTTACAAAGCATAACACTCTTTAGTCGTCCATTAGACTCTTGCCTCCGGGTCGGTTCGTTTCGATGAAATGAAGCACCAGCAACTTCAGCCCTGCAATTCATCTGGGAAACAAAATACGTCTCTCTATCGTTAAGCAAAGTGTTCTCATATACATCTGAGAACCTGAAGAACTCCAAAGTGATGTAAATACAGAGAAACACACATAAATTTGCGGAGAGCTTGAAGCCGCGTCTGAACGCCATGATAAAAGGTTCAGGTGCCTGACATGTGTCACGCACGAATCAAAGTCTCCGACATCGCAACTTATCAAATTATACTTGAATTAGTCACTCAGTTGTCTTATTCCATGTCAATGGAAAAAGTGTCCGTCAAAACACGACAAGAAATTTCTCAACCAAAGACAAACCTGGAACACTTCTGTTGAACGTCTACGAAGCTTCGCCTCCCAAGGAGAACACTGTAGACTTCACGCTACTGGGAGAGTCAAGCACAGATGGCAACAAGGAAAGGGAAGATTCTGGCCAAGACAGAGCAGACATAGAAATTCTGCATCCAAACGGAACATTCGTGTTGTTTCCACATATCTGTAGACCAGGTTCTTTGCCAACAAGCACGTTTTACATTGTAAAACTTCTTGAAGACTTGCCAGATGACGACCATTTTGCACATGTTAGAACGGAGTGGTATGCACAGGACTTGGTCGACCCCCTTTTGTTCACAACGACTGGGAGAGAGTACACAGTTTCGAAAGATGGCATAAAAGGAACTGTTCATGTTACTTTGATTGCAGATGACACTATTGAGATTACCGAAAACGATTATTACATTTGCTTAGCGTCGTTACACGCATCGGAAGACAATGTTCTCCCTTTTGAAGAACCGGAAATTGACGCTGAGGATGATTTGAAAGAGAGTATGAAAGCAACAGACCCAAAAGAAGCAAAAGAATGACAGCAACGGCATGTGACTTTGTATATTATTGAGCGAATTAAGCACAATCGCACTTCAACCTCTTTTTTTTTATTTAGGATCAGACGATGTTTCTGCGTATAAAACAACAGATGACAAAAATTTCTAAGAACATTTTATAACCATCTATCTGCTTAAATAAGATGGCGTGAATTACTGTATTCCTTGTGGTGCAGTCTACATCGCTGACATTGGAAAAAGAATTAGATAAATGACTTTGCCCATTAACGGTTTATTGATCGAGACCCTCACTATAATAACAGCAACCTCTTTCTTGACATTTTTAAACCATTCAGAGGATTAAACTAAGACTTTTATGAAAACCAACTATCATGAACTATGAGGATAAAGATTCCTATCCATAGCCAACCATCTTTCCATTTAAACTGACGTGTGGCCTTTTCTTGTGATCTGTTATCGTGGGAAAGTAATGACAATCCATTTGAAGGAATGCCAAAAAAGGTAAGACAATCAAATAAGTGTTTGTTTCGCTAACTTCTAATTTTGGGTATAAAGTATTCAAAGCTTCGATTATTTTTGGGTATATTTGGAGGAATTTGGGGTATTTTGGGGTATTTTGTCGATTTTTTTTCGGGTATATTGGTATTCCACTACCCCCCCTGGCCGACCCTGCGAAGTGTTTCTCACATAATGTGTGATGACCGTGATTAAATTTAAAGAAAAATTACTTCACCATCAGGCTTAACAATGGTATTCTCAGCTCGCATGAATTCCAATACCACCACTAATATGGAGGACAGTTAACATTAGCTTGCTGGAGATAGCTCTGCCATATTCAGGCTTTATTCAGGTTTGGTTCACCGAGGAGCATCGAGGGGCCTGAAGGGCCGTTTTACTTTAGTGCCAAATGGGATCATATTTCCTCGTTCCTTCAGGAAAAGCACCTATCCATACTTTTACACAACTTGCGTGAAACACACGCCACTTTGCGATGTAAATGGCACGAAACGTCTTGATTGTTATTTCAACGACGATAAAGACTAAGTGGCGAAAAGTAGCAACGGCAGACTGCGAGTGCAATCATGAACTGATATCGTACATTGTCATTGAGGAGTAATTCCCACACAATTTACCAGCTCTCTCTAGATTGATAGTTATCGTTGACTTGTTCGGGTCAAGTTACAAGGATAGATAAAAAATCTAAAACCTGGGTGTCCTGTGTTTCTGTAAGAAGATAATAGGATCTGGATAAAGATGGCCAGTCAGGGTCTAGGTTATTGTCTATCTTAAGAACAGTACTGGATAAAAGAAGTGCTATCACGATCCTTGACTTATATCATTATTAGTAACATTGAGATTCATATTCTTTTTCCAATAGCTGCTAATTTGAATTTTGTACATGGGGTTTTTAGCGTTGCAGTAAAACTTATTGATAATAACAGCCTGTGGTGAAGTGGAAAACATTGGGCTCGTCCAAACCAAGGGTATTCAATTAATTACAAGGAAGAAGTAGATTTCATAACAATGCTTGCCAAGAAGGCAATTAGTTCGTTTATCTGACCAATCTTCTTTTCGGAGAGACAAAATATCACACAGGGGCATACAAAGACTGAAAGCATACAGTGAAATGTATTACATTTAGTGGGCAGGGATCTCGCAATTCTTGGTGTGCAGCTTATTTATAATTCGCCCCATTATTCCTCCACTGTTGAACCTACCCAGTGGAACACCACCAACCTTAAGTAATCCTGGGATCTGCATGAGGGGGGGTTGAATTGCCACAGAATGAAGTTGAACTGAAAACCTGTTCACTGTCTATGGCTCTTGGAAATTTCCTCACCCACCCTTGGAGAGCCACTTGGAATGGGATAAGGTGAGCATTCTAAAAGCTCAATTGTATTTGTAGAGGAATTATATCTTTTCTGAGGGATGAGGAAGTGAATTCTTAACATAATCTTCTCTGTGTGAGGGGTGCAAATAATGGTATTTGAACATATTCTACACACGCACACACAAAAAAAAATGGGTTCTTGCAAGATGAAGAGGGAATCTCCCTAAGAATTCTTTCAAACCAGTTTTACAATTAAGGAGCAGTAAGGCCTTCCCTGAGTGTTTTTTGATCATTTTCTGCCATGGTTTATATAATATTTCCTCCTACACGCAGAATTTACGTACTCGTAAAGATGGTTATAACGAAATGCGTAACACTGGGAAAAGCAGATCAATTTGATTCCCGACCTGATTTATTCGGGGAATTACCCCTGGATAAAAACTCTGGCCTTGATTGGCCAGGAGTCTTGAGGTTTTCTCTGGGCTGCCCCCGCGAGGGGAAATTTGGAGATTTAAAGTGCTCTCTCAGCAAGTTTCAGTTTCGAAAAACCTTTTCTAGAGGAATGAAAAACCGAAAGGAGAATGCGTTGGTTTCCTACACTGCGTGGAGGCTGTAACTAAAAGTGGGACGTGGACGTGGGACTTGGGACTCGGGACTCGGGACTCGGGACTCGGGACTCGGGACTCGGGGACGTGGGACTCGGAGACACGCGGGGACTCGGGGACGTGATAAACAAATAACACCTAACATTTGCGCTGAATTTGTAGAGTATAATTTTCGGTGGTCTCATGAAAGCTATTTTATGCTGGAGAGCTTGTTAGTAGTAGCCGATGGTTTTCAGTGTCCATGGTTTTGCTTGCTTATTTGACCGTGAGAACTCTGGGTACAGAATAGTTTCAACGTAGGGGGGTCTTGAAACATCCGTGCCTTATACTTTCTAAAAAAGAATAAGGAAGAAAGCACAGTTACTTACCAGGAAAGTCCTCCATGGTTGCTCACGATGTTTAAAACCCCTTTCTTAATGCTAGAAATAAACTTGTTGCTTGCTTGCTCACAAGATTACTAATAACATGTGCACAGATACCTTAGCGGTAATACTACAGTAATTTCGCTATTAAAAGGCGTTAGCGTGGTGAATAGCCATTGGCTCTACCCAAGTCTTATAACTTATATGCTGAACAAATTGCGCCATCTTACAGAAAAGGGAAAGTACTAACTTGCACCCTGCCTGTACCCAGTCCAGGCCTCTCAATTATCGATGTCTACATTCATATTAATAGAGATTAATATTCACAAAAAGTAATTTGTCATCTCTCTTAGAGTTTTCTTTGTTCATTCAAGTCTAATCCAAATACTGACAACAAGTTGAGCTGATAACCTGATTACTATTTGTGTCACTAGACAATGTACCCAACCACCCTTGGAAGGTCAATTGTAATGGGGGAAAGGTGGGTATTTGAAAAACTCTGACAGTCATTTATCTTTTCAATCGGTTTGAAAATAGGAAGAAATTCCAGACAAAATTATTTCTGAGGGAGGGCTGAGGATAAGGACATTTTCAAATAATCCTGGCCAAAATATCAACTTCTTTATGTCCAAATGAATTAGAAAGGGTATGATAGACAATAATTTTTTGACAGAATTAAAATGCAACTACAAGCAACTTAAGCATGCCCATACAGTCTGCAGCTGTGGCCTATGATAAAGAGGATCTTGGTTGAAAAAATTTCAAATAACATAAAAACGATCAAACACTTCTAGCTACCAATTTTAGGAAGTTGAAAGTAGTAGACTGGAAGGAACAGGGATACCTGTTCTCTCTCTTAAACTTCCATAAAACATTTTGGCCACCCAGATTGTTCAGAGCAACAGGCATACTATGAAATGTCAATGAGTTATTTGTTAGGATTCAATATAATAAATTACTATCAAAAAGTTTCATTTTTCTAAGTCATTAAAACCATGAGGTTTCAGGAGTAAAATCTGGATTTCCACAGGTACTATTAAATAACAATCTTTTTTTGGGTAAACCATTAAATAACAATCTTTTTTTGGGTAAAACATTAAATAACAATCTTTTTTTGGGTAAACCATAAATATACTTACTGAAAACAGAAGAAAGAAATAGGACAGCTCCTCAGTCCTGCATGTACCACTAGAGGAATATTTCATTTAGTATATCACAGGTCCTATAAAATATCAGCAATTTATGTATACTATATAACAAACTGAGCTTTTTGTTACACTGAGTTAGTATTATTTTCTTTAGAGCTGTCCTTGTTCTGGTCTGTGCTATCCATTAGCTTCTGGATTGCGCATCTCTACATTGGCAGCATTATGCATCCCAATCAGGACATTTGAAATCTCATGTGGATCATTTCCTGAAATTGGCACTAACTCATAAGTCCCTCTGCACTCTTGCGAGTTATCCAGAATTTCTGTCAATTTTCGGATGAATAACACAACCTTTAAGTTACAATGAAGAGAAGTTCCAGTTAGACTGCATCTGACCTCAAACAAGTCATATTTATGAGGAGCAATCCCAAGGGAAGGGGAATACTTCCTAGTGAGAGGCTTATGGGGATGTGCCTCTGGATGGCTTGCATTTTCACACTAGATTTACCGCAATGAGTTTGCAATTTCAATACAGTTCCTATACTGGGTTACACTTTTCTTTTTTTTTTTTTGGGGGGGGGGGGGTGTTTTGGGGTAAGATAACTTATGTTCAGTGGGGATTTAAAAATGGGAAGATTCATGGTCAAATGATTTAATTGTGATTCATTTTAGGATGAGCTCCTTAAAAGGCTCTCCAAGGCAGATAGATAAACAGGAAGTGACTAAGTTAGGATAATGAAAATAACATTCACTCATAAGTCACTTTGATGGGATTTAGAAAATTGATATAAATGACCACAGAATAGATTATATTGAGGGGGAGGGGGGGGTTTCTAAGATGCAAGTGGTACATGCACAGCAATAATTGACCCAAGTACCCTTCCCAAGGATCAGCCACAATATTGTTTGTGGTGATCAGATCAGGATTCTCTTCCACCATGAAAATCAAAGGGAAAATACTAGAAACTAGCTTACCTGATGATCCCGCTCCTCACGATTTAAGGGGGCATCTGCATGCTCAGACATATCATAAAGAGCCATCAGAGGGGTAGCATACTCCAAGACAAAGTAGTATTTTTCCACTGTTCCATCTGGGCGGGTGTTCTCTATCTCATGAACCGCATGCTTGTAAGCTCTGTCCTTGATTCCACCCCTACTTCTTCTAATCTCTGGCAGATTGCCGACCCATTTTACCCTTGAATCTGCATCAACGATGTCAGCATGGATGAAGCACGTTCTGGGAAGTAAAATGAAAAGTTTCTTCCTTTTTATCTCATATCGAAATTGCTCTGATTTGGCAATCTGATCTCTCAGTTTTGGCAGCATCAGCCTCAGATAACCAAAGTAGTAGCTCCAAGCCAGCCCATCAGCTACATTCTTGTTTTCCTTTTCAATCAAATCCGATTTTTCCACAGGAGAGAGCTGTCGAAGGCCCACAAGGAACGACAACTGATCAACCAGAAGAAATTTCAAGACGAACAAGATCGTGGAATCTGGGCAAAAGAAAACTTTGTGTTGTTCATACAACTGATAGCAGCCTACTATGAAAATGGAAACGATAGCAGCGACTAAACCACGCATGAAATAATCGAAAGTGAAAGTTGACTTTAAAACACTCTTCCTCTTTCCTTGATATCTTGTGCATCTGTGTTTGAACTCCTCAGACACCAAGGACAATCTTCGTACTATTTCTCCGAGAACGACACTCAAGGTAAACAGGGCTATTGTATACACCAGGGAAAAGAACTCCTCCTCTTTCTCTTTCACCACGAAGAATAGAATCGTTCCAATAATTACAACCACGGTAACTGAAACGAATGTAGCAGTTCGCCCACGACGCTTGAAAAGTGGTCCAAAGCCATTGTTTTCTTGCTGAGCTAATTCATCTCCTTGAAGAAGATGATAATTGGCCATAGTGTATAATTCCCGGCGCCATATTGGATTAGTAACCGCGCACACACGATAACGAGGCTGGGGTTGACCCGGCGGTTCTTTCAGACAACTGATCAGCTGACATTTCACGTTCTGAAGCACTTTTCAATGCGGTTTCTCCCTTCAAAATGATTCTTTAATACAACAATATAGAAATTTCGTCATTAGATGACATTCAGAAACTCGTAGCAAAAGATCTCAGGGAGACTTTAAAATCTAATTCAAAATCGACGGGCGGAATTAGAGCCGACTTAGTGTCGAAAGTTTATGCTTTGCTGTGACACGTCCTTCCATGGAGTATTGGAGAAAACCGAGAACTTCTCTATACAGATGTCCAGGACTTAGAACAAAACCAGAAGCAACTATTGTAAGGCTTTCAGCCCTTGGATGGTCGAGCGATCTCCGTAATTTACTTGAGATGAATTCAGCTTTACGATTACCCCGTTGTTTCACGAAAATATCGCCATATCGTGTTGAGACATGTATTTCATGTAATGCGTTTCTCTCAACCTATGATTGAGAGGAACGCATTACATGAAATACCACAGAAGCTGTTCAGTATGGCTTAGAAAGCAAGGCAAAGGCTGTAGCCCTCTAGTTTGGGGAGATTTGTTATAGCTGCTGTTGTTGATGTGGTACTTGTTGTTGTACCATGTTCTTCAGTTAAAGTTGTTCCCATTTTGTTTACCAAGATGTATGTTAGTTTGCCATTTGTACATTGTATCTTATAGGAAACTATACAACAGAGCCTGTAGAACCACTTGATTATAACCCTTCTTTCTATCAACCCATGAGGGAAACTGTAACTAACAGATGTCATAATATTTTGAAACCCATCTGGCCCAGGACAACTTATGCTTGTGATACATTGAAAACCATTTCAGTTTGCATCTCATGTTAATTTATTAGGTGGCAAGACAGCATTGAAAGAATCAGACCAAAATATTAAACAATTTAAAAACTCCCAAAAGTGACTGACTCATGTAACTTCTCCCTATAATATCCAAACACTATCCAGCAAACAGATAATGATAATACTGAAACTTATCAGGCAGAAGTTATCTTGATCTTACATCAAATTCTCATAACTTATTTACAAGTAAATGCGTAGCAACTAGAAGGGAGAATTAACAATCAGATCTTGAGTAATTAAGGGTTAAAGGAAGAGAACAGAAATGCTTCCTCTCAGCTATTGATCTCAACAATGCTAGTCCTTTACACACATTTAAGTTTCTGTCAGTGATAAACATTCAGTGAATTGATATTCCCATTCTTAGCACTCAGAGGCCTTCTGACATAAAGGTTTGTTATACTAGTTCTTATTGCATTGTGTTAACCAATATTATGATAATATAATTTTGAGATGTTAAGAAGATACTTAAAAGATTGAGAAATATATCCAAATCAAGATATTTATTTTATACTGTTACAGTTACCATAAGATTTGTTTGAAAGAGAATCTTTCAGACCATCGAATTGTATGAGAAATTTTTATTTGTGAGACTTCTATCAAACTTTTAATTATGAGGACAATTTTGCGAATTATAAAATTTAGTTTTGTAGTTCATCTTTGTGTCAAGAACTCTTTTAGTTGGTGAAACTCACTTTTTCTTTTTTTCAATTTGAAGCATCAAATTGATTGATACATAAAGCGCACAAAATATTTTTTGAGAGTTCCATTTGGCATCCATAGTGGATTACTATGCTATCATAAAAAACAAAAACAACAACTACTGAAAACTGCTTTTGTCACAACTGCTACCAAATTTGTGTCAGTTTTCTGGGTCTGCCATAATAAGTGAAAACTCTGACGATAGTGTCTTGGTTGTTTTATTAAAAGCAATTACATTCCAAGAGTTTCTCTGCTAGGAGTGTTTTAGGCAAGCCATGTTGTAAACAAGTGAGCAGTACTGAACTTATTGACTTACTGCCGGAATAAAAAAACTCTATTGAGCTTAAAAAAATTCAGGTACCTAATAAAAAATTTATACTAATTTTGAAACAATAGTTACCCTCATTCATAATTCACAGAGAATAAGATTAGTATAGAACGATAAATACTTAGCAAAAATACATGCCTCCGTGCATAAACTTGAAGAAGTGAAAGCTCGTAAGCAAACCATTGGGGCTATAAAATGTATTTGAACAACCAAAAGCGGCACACTGCTCTCCTTTCTTTTTGGGAGAAAAATGAGCTTTATCGGGATTTCGGCTGGGACCATCCATTTTCCCTAAAAATCGAACAATTTTACTACCCACGTACGAATTTGAGTACGAATACGAATTTCCAATTTTGAGATTGAGTCAACCCCAGCCTCGTTCTCACGTGTGCGCGGTTGCATGTCCAATATGGCGCTGGGAACCGTGAAAAGGTCTATTGTAGTGTCCCGTATGTTCACTCTTGGCTGTTTTCATTATTTTAGAATATGTAGTAGGAGCATGTGATCTCGAGAGGTCAAACGACTAAAAACATGTTGTTGTTATGAAGCGAGCTGTTTAGTATATTAGGAAGAAGACACCACATTTGGCGACGAGGAAAACGGATATTTAACTCGCAGAACGGCTGCTGAAGTAGACACGAATTCAAACGGTGGACAAAACTCGCACAGAAAGCCGTATGCTTAAGCGGATTACCTGGATTGCCTACGTTGGACGCTGTCAGTGAACCAGCTACACTTGTACAACGATGGTTAACTTGGAAAGAAGAAGTAGAGTTATATGTTACTGCCTCTGGTCTCTTGGATCAGCGACCTTACACAAAAAAGAGCGCTACTTCTTCACCTCGCTAGGCCCAAAGTCCGAGTTGTTTTCAATGATTCGATTCCCACCGAAGCACGAGGCGAAGCGAAAGATTACAAAAAAGCTGTGGACTGCCTCTCGAAACACTTCAAGCTCAAAAAGAATGCTCCTATGGCCCGACAGACATTTTTAGCGGCTACTTCATTGGCTAGTGAAACCACCAACAATTTTGTTACTCGCCTGCAGAAACTAGCCGAACATTGTGACTACGAGGGTGAAAGGGACAATCAGGTGAGAGCTCGCGCAATTTCTTTCCTGAAAGACAACAATCTCAGCAAACTCATGGAAATCGTGAGCCAATACCATGACAAAAAGCGCTTGTTCTTATGCCCGAAAGCCAAGTAAAGAGCTTGTCCAGAGATCCAAAGCAAAGGGGGAAAATGTTGGCGGTGCGATAAAGTGGGTCACTTCGCAAAAGACTGCCGTCGTTCACTTGACCACAAGTGCGGAAAGTGCGGCCACATGGGTCATTTTGAAGTGTGTTGTCACTCCAAGCAGAATAAAGGACGAGACTCCAGCCGCAGTTCAAGTCGTGGTCGGGGAACCTCACGAACAAAACCCGGTCGTAGACGAAGAGGAGAAAATTCAAAGGAACAACGTGATGCACACAACATGACCGGAGACACAAGTGCCGAGAACCGTGTAAGCAATGATGATTTCTACATGTTCCGGCAACACCGGGAGCACTGATGGACAGAACACTATGGAACTAGTGATTGAAGATAAGCTCGTAAACGTTGCTATAGACTCTGGTGCTAGTTGTAATTCAATGTCAGAGGAAACGTTTAATTTTGTTGCGGGGGGTAATGCTAGATTGTTGGAGTGTAACAAGAGAGTTTATGCTTATGCTTCTGTAGAGCTACTCCAGCTTAAAGGGAAGTATAGTTTTAATGTGCGGGTACCACAGACCCACAAATCCTTAAATAACGAGTTTTATGTAATGTGCGGTAAGGCAGCAACGCTGCTAGGCCGCAAAGCCTCCAAGTTGCTGGGCGTATTAAGGGTCGGCGTCTCCATTAACAGCTGTGATGTTAAATCTGATGACATGGAAAACCTTGCAAGCCCAATTGATAGAAAAGCCCTTCTGAGGACCAAATTTCCAAAAGTATTTCAAGGTCTTGGCAAGCTCAAAGGGTATCAGCTAAAACTCCACATTGATGAGAATGTTCAACCTGTCGCTCAGCCATTATGCAGAATTCCCTTTAGTAGAAGAGCTAAAGTCACTGAGAAGCTAGAAGAACTGCTCAAACTTGATGTCATTGAGAAGGTGGAGGGACCAACCAGCTGGGTGAATCCCTTAGCTGTAGTTGAGAAGCCTAATGGACATCAGGATAGGTCTTGACATGAGGCAAGCAAATCAGGTCATTGTGCGAGAGAAATACCCAGTCCCAACAGTTGAAGAGACACTTCAAGAGGTCTCCTATGCCAAAGTTTTCTCCAAGCTCGACCTAAATATGGCCTTCCACCAAATTGAGTTGCATCCAGACTCTAGGGACATTACGACATTTGCCGCGCCTGATGGCTTGTACAGATACAAACGCTTACTATTTGGCGTGAACGTGGCCACAGAAAAATTCCAACAAATCGTGTGGCAAGTAATTAAAGGCTGCCCTGGTGCATAAAACGTCCATGATGACCTGCGAGTCGTTGGGGCAGACGACAAAGAACATGATGAGAATTTAGACAGATTCATGCGCAAGCTGGAGGAATCTGGACTGTCCCTGAACTATGATAAGTGTGATGTTGGTGTTAGCAGCATGGTTTACATGGGTGGTGTACTCTCTGGTGAGGGACTGAAAGTCTCAAGTGAGCGAGGGAAAGCTATCGTTGAGGCACCAACACCCCAGAACCAGACTGAAGTAAGAATTTTTTATTGGGTCAGTTCAACTTTTGTGCGAAGTTCATCCCAAACTTTACAACCATATCAAGTCCATTGTGGGACCTAATCAGTTAAGGTGTTAAGTGGCAGTGGGGTGTAAAAGAGAACAAAGTCTTTCAAGAAATCAAAGACCTGCTAACTAGATCACTAGTGATGACCTACCACAGACAAGGTGCCACAACACGTCTCAAAACCGATACCTCTCCTGTTAGAGTTGGAGCGATCCTGAAGCAAAAACAAGAAGATGGGACCTACAGGCCGATATATGCTAGTCGAAAGCTTAGCAAAGTTGAAGCAAGGTACTCCCAATTTGAAAGAGAAGCTCTAACTGTCAGATGGGCTTGCGAGAGGTTTTACCTGTACCTGTATGAAAGTCCAATCCTCCATCTGCCCAGATAGAAAGGTAGCTCCTGTAATGACAGCAATTCCAATACATGTTGACACACATACCAGGAAAAGCTAATGCAGGAGATGTCCTCAGCCGCCTGCCCGTTGGCTCAAATCAAGATGAGGAGACCCGAGAAACTGAAGATTTTGCATATAGCTCGGCAAGTGCAGCGCTTCCAGCTGCCTTACTGCCGAAGCAAGTCGAGACTGCCACAGCAAACGACCCAACCTTACAGAGAGTGCGCAAAGCTGTGACGACCAGTGACTGGACTTAGTTGTTAGGCACCATCTACAAAGCAGTTAAGGAAGAACTGTGGGTAGTAGGACAAGTAGTGATGAGAGGAACTCGTATTGTGATGCCTTAGAGCCTTTGGAAACAAACCATCATGTTGGCACATGAAGGTCATCAGGGTATGGTCCGTACTAAAGTCAGGTTGCGAAAGAAAGTGTGGTGGCCGAAGATGGACAAACAGGTGGAGGATGCCATACGTTCGTGCCATCCCTGTCAGCTTGTAGGGCCAAGAGCAAGACCAGAACCCGTGAGGTCGAGCAGTCTGCCTGATGGACCCTGGAAAGAGATCTCTGTTGATCTTCTTGAGATCTCAAATGGTGGTTGTCGACTACTATTCTCTTTGGCTAGAGGTCATTCTCCTGAAGAAGACGGATGCGCAACATGTGATAAAGAGTATGGAAGCTATTTTCAGAACACATGGATTACCAGAAGCTCTTCGCAGTGACAATGAACCACCATTTGCGTCAAAAGAATTCGAAGGCTTCCTAGAATACCTATGGATAAGCCAAAAGAAGGGTGTACCCTACTGGTTACAGAGCAACAGAGAAGTGGAACGCGGCAATGAAACAATTCTGAAGATAGTGCGCATTGCTCGCCTTGAAGGGAAAGATTGGAGAAAAGCACTTGAGAACTTTCTCCTCCAGTATAGAGTTACCCCACATACTGTTACAGGAGTATCACCTGCAGAACTACTGATGAGGAGGAAACTGAGCGATAAGCTTCCTCGAGTTGAATTCTCCAAAGACCGTACAACGGAAGCATATTGGCAACAGCTGCTGAGAGAGAGAGACAGTCGTGCAAAACTCCGCCAAAAGGAATATGCAGACAAAACACGGGGAGCTAAACACAGCAAAATTGAGCAGGGCGACAAAGTGCCATTGAAGCAGACACGTGAAAACAAGGTCTTACCTAACTATGAGCCAGAACCTTACACCGTCACTCACAAAGATGGAAATTCTGTCATCTTACAAATGGGACAAATAAGATGCGCAACATTGCTCGCATGAAAAAGTTTATTGATCCTGAAACTGTTGACAAAGGGGAGATAGATCGACAGCCAGACCTAGCCGAGCAGCTAGTGCAGCCCGAACAGGATCACCCAAATCCCAGCGCAAGTAGTCAACCAGCAGCAGATACAGGGGAAGCTCCATCGAGCCCCTTGCCTTCAGCTGCTTCGCGCCCTGTGCGTGCCAGGCAAGCGCCCGCCTGGATACAAGATTATGCATGTGCATAGTTTAAATTATTCAGAGAAGAAAATGATTATTATATGATTATTATCATTATACATCTATCACGAACAAAACAAAGAGCCACATCCGTTTCATATTAAACCAAACTGGATGCCACCGTTTCAGCCTTCTATTGCCATTGAGAGCACAGGCTGCCCAGGCGTCACGCTAAAAAATGGCTCCCATGTATGGGAATCCGTGCCGGTTTGTCTTTACCTTTATACTCATTTCAATGTCTCATAACAGATTTCAAAAAAGTATAAGCAAGAACTGATTGGTTCATCTATGCTTAAGTTGTGAAAATGCGAGCCATCCAGAGGCACATTAACCTCTCATTAGGAAGTATCCCCCCCTTAGGACTAGTCCTCGTAAATATGATTTGTTTGAGGTGAGATGCAGTCTAACTGGAGCTTCTCTTCGTTGTAACTTAATAGGTGGTGTTATTCATTTGAAAATTGATAGAAATTCTGGATAACTCCGAAGAGTGCAAAGGGACTTATGAATTAGTGCAAATTTCAGGAAATGATCCAAATGAGATCTCAAATGTCCTGATTGGGATGCATAATGCTGCCAACATAGAGATGCACAATCCAGAAGTTAATGGAGTGCACAGACCAGAACAAGGACAGCTCTAAACAAAATAATGCTAACTCAGTGTAACAAAAAACTCAGTCTGTAACATGGTATACATAAATTGCTGATATCTTACAGGAGTTGCAATATTCTAAATGAATATTTCTTGAATGATGCACGAAGGACTGAGGAGCCTTTCAAGGGGCAGATATTCATTAGAAAGTTTGATCTAAATCTCGTGACCCATACTTTTATTTCACCCATTATTGATGCTGGTGGAGGACACAAATATTGTTTTTGCGAGAGGGTAGCAAAGGGACAGTCCTCATCTCTCAGATTTATGTTGACTGTGAAAACATTCAAAGTCACGGCCTTTTATTTGTGTTACTGGGGAAGGTTATAGCCTAATTTATTCTACCCTTCCCTATAAAATATAAGCTAGAGTTAATTCAAAAAAGGGCACTACATATCAACTATCCATGAAGTGAGCACTTAATGGGATAAAGTGAACATGAAAAGAAGTTCGTAATAATTTAGTTTTTCTCGATTTTCATTTGTCTTTGCTTTGCTCTATGAAATAATTAAATTGATGATTGTTGTGCTCTTATTCTGTAAACATATTTATTATCCCTTTACACCCTTATATAAATATGCATTTATTCTTCATACTGTTCTCATTTGCACATTTCCTTTAGTACTGACCTAAAAAAAAGAGAGAATCTGTGTTTCAATCACAGCTTTTTAGTTTGGCAATCATTTCCTTTATTGTCATGGTCTTTATAATAAATATTTCAGTAGTATTGCTCTAAGGAGAAATTAGATACTTGTCACTCTTAGGATTTAACGGGTAAAAAAACTTTCTGCAATCACATAAGTGTTAACTTTGACTGTACTAGAACACTAGTACTTATAATTTTAGGAAAATTATAATCAACTTTGATGCTTCTTTGAGGGAGGGTCCCTCCCTCCTACGAGCTTTGCCACAGTTAAAAATTTTTTTTTGTTTTAAGCCAGAAGTCCTCTCAATTGTAGAATAGGCTTCCAAGATTTTACTATCATGGAAAAATCTTAGCTACAAATCAGTTGCTGCTATGAAAAAAAAACACTCAGTGAAGGCCTTACTGATCAAGTGGCCTAAATTACAAAACTGGTTTGAAAGAATTCATAGGGAGATCCCCTCTAAATCTTGCAGGTACCCAAAGTATTTTATTGTGTAGAATAAGTTCAAATATCCCTATTTGCGCCCATTACAAAGAGATCTTGTTTGGAATCCCATTCCCCCATCCCTCGAAAGGGATATCATTCCGCTATAATATAATTAAGCTTTTAGAATCCTTACCCTATCCCACTGCAAGTGGCTCTCCACTAAGGGTGGATGAGGAAATTTCCTGGAGCCACAAA
Source organism: Pocillopora damicornis (assembly GCF_964200805.1). NCBI lineage: Eukaryota > Metazoa > Cnidaria > Anthozoa > Scleractinia > Pocilloporidae > Pocillopora > Pocillopora damicornis. The sequence continues at coordinate 31,444,691 of NC_142671.1, forward strand.
CAGTGAACAGGTTTTCAATTCAACTCCCTTCACGCAGACCACAGGTTCATTTTAGGCCAGTGATGTTCCACTGTGTAGGCCCAACAGGGAAGGAATAGTGAAACGAATTTACAAATAAGCTGCACACCAAGAATGTCAAGATCCCTACCCATTAAGAGTGATAAATTTCACTGTGCGCTTTCAGTCTTTGTATGCCCCTGTATGATAAATTGTCTCCATGAAGGCGCTCCCTTCCTCCGTAAAGAAGATTGATCAGGTAAACAAACAAATTGCCTACTTGACAAGCATTGTTAAGAAATCTGCTTCTTCCTTGTGATTAGTCGAATACCCTTTTATACAATGCCAAAACCCCTATGCAAAATTAAAATTAGTAGTTATTGGCAATAGAATATGAATCTGAATGTTACTAATAATGATATCAGTCAAGGATCATGACAGCATTTCTTTTATTCAATACCGTTCTTTGGCTAGACAATAATTGGCAACCTGGTTGACATTCTTCATCCAGATCTTATGCTCTTCTACCGAATTACAGATCACCCAGGTTTTTAGATAGATTTCCTCCCAATTTTAATTACGAATCAAGGGTCGTGAATAAGTTTCCATCTTCCTCTTCGTCTTATTTCCCGTTGTTTTCTCGCTGCCCCTCGAAGTCAGAGCATTCGAGGCTGACCGGTTCGATCGGCTGAATTTCTCTCTGATAGGGGCACGACGGGAAGTTCCAGCTCTTGCCATCGTTGTTTCCTGTCTGACAGAGAGCTGATGCACTGCTGCAACAAATGTTTACGCCCAGTCCCTCATCTTCTGTATGCTCTGTGGTGCCATCGGCACAGGTGGTAACGGTTGAATTGCTGGCATGGCCGACAGGACCATGGCACGTTCGGGTACAGGATACCAAGAATTTGGTTTTGTTAAATAGTACGCTGCCCAATGGCTTGTCCTCATTAAGCCTTCTTAGGCTACATTTCCAAAGTTCCTTGGGTAGTCTAACACCGTGAAAAGTTTATCTTTGTGATGCACAACCGAGTGAATATTCTTCATATCTATTGTCATTTAACTCAACAGGTTAAGAACACCATATCGGTATAATTCCGAGACTTGCTGGAGGTTTTTCAACGCTGTTAAGCATTTCAATTGACGTAACAGTCTTAGACCACGTTACCCTGTGGGCCATTGAGGATTTTTGATAAATTGGCAAGTTCGCTTCTAATATAATTTTCATTCCCGCGCAATAACGGAAGAGTGTCGCTAAGCAGCCCAACCGCCTCTTGAATGCTAGAGAGCCTGTATGCCCGGTGCTTTTCATGACTGACAAGATCAATTTCTTCATAAATTATCGTCAGTGGACATCCTGGTTCTCGGTTCGTTGAAGTGATTATTTCCCGAATCCCGCTCATCAAAATCGCCGATTCCCGTGTCCCGTTCATAATAGCAATCCCGCATCTCGCTCTCTTCTTACTTTAAATTCCCGGATCCTGGCCTTTAAATAAGCCCAATCCCGGATCCCGAAAAACCTACTGGAGACCCTCATAATTGGCAACCTGGCTGACATTCTTCATCCAGATCTTATGCACTTCTTACAGAATTACAGGACACCCAGGGTTTAGATAGGTTTCATTCCGCTCGTAATCACGAATCAAGGGTCGTGAATTAAAAAAAACACATATATTTATCCCTGTAACTTAACCTAAGCAAGTCAACAATATCTATCAATCCAGAGAGAGCTAGTAAATTGTGTCGGAATTACACCTCAATGTACGTTACCAGTTCATGGTTGCACCCGCAGTCCGCCGTAGCTACTTTTTCACCACTTAGTCTTTATCATCGTCGAAATAACAGTCAAAACGTTTCGCGCCATTTACATCGCAAAGTGGCGTGTGTTACCCGTAAGTTGTGTAGACATATGTGTAGGCGCATTTCCTGAAGGAACGCCGAAATATGACCCCATTTGGCGCTAGAGTAAAACGGCGCTTGATGCCCCTTGATGTTTCTCAGTGAACTAAGTCTGAATAAAGCCTGAACATGGCGGAGCTATCTCCAGCAAGCTACTTTCCTCCATATTAATGATGGTATCCGAATGCAGGTGAACTGAGAATACCATTGTTAAGCCTGATGGTGAAGTAATTTTTCTTCAAATTTAATGAAAGCGATCACATATTATGTGGGAACCACGTCGTGCTGGAGGTGGTTTCAACCTGTGGGGGCTGTGCTCTCTTCGGTTTCGGTTTTGGTTTTTAGTTCCTTTAGGAGAGGTTTTCTCGAAACTGAAACTTGCTGAGAGAGCACTTTTAATCTCTGAATAAATAATTCCAACACGCCCTCTTCTAGCAGTTTCTCCTATGGGGAGCCATTTGTGCCCAAAATATCAATCGCTAATGATAAAATTCAATCAAATCTTGCTTACTTTCTTAAAATCTGATAAGGGACATTGAAATGAATATATGGGTAAAGACAGACCGGTGTCCTAGCAGATTTGGACCCCCCTCCGCGGATTTGGGCCCCCCAAAGCCTACACAGAGGAACATCACTAGCCCTATGTAAACCTGGGATCTGCATGAAGGGAGTTGAATTGCCACAGAATGAAGTTGAACTGAAGACCTGTTCACTGTTTGTGGCTCCGAGAAGTTTCCTCACCCACCCTAGGAGAGCCACTTGGAAAGAGATAGGATAAGGATTCTAAAAGCTAACGTATATATCTATAGAGGAATGATATCTCTTCTAAGGGATAGGGGAAGTGGATTCCAAACAAAATCTTCTCTGAGTGAGGGGTGCAAATAGGGATACTTGAACACATTCCACACAAAAAAAAATACTTTGGGTACCTGTAAGATTTAGATGGGATCTCCCTACCAGTTCTTTGAAACCAGTTTTACAATTTAGACTATATCATCACTAAGGCCTTTCCTGGGTGTTTTTTCCCTTGGCAGTTCCTGATTTGTAACTGAAACTTTTCCATAGTAAAATCTTGTTAGCTTATCCTACAATTGAGAGAACTTCTGGCTTGAAACAAAAAAAAATTGTAACCTGTGGCAAAGCTTTTCCCAAACTTATAAGTAATGGTGTTCTAGTACAGTCAAAGTTAACATACAGGTGCTTTGTAGCAAGTTTTATTTTTTAACCCCTTAAATCCTAAGAGTAAAAAGTTTCAAATTTCTCCTTGAAGCAATACTACTGAAATATTTATTATAAAGACCAAGCTGGGATTGAAACACAAATTCTCCTTGTCAGTACCAAAGGAAATGTGCAATTGAGAACAGTATGAAGAATATGCATACTGATATAAAGGTGTAAAGGGATAATTAATATGTTTACAGAATAAGAGCACAACAATTATCAATTTAAGTATTTCCCAGAGCAAAGCAAAGACAAATGACAATTGAGAAAAACTAAATTATTCAGCCTGTTTTATAAACTTCTGTTCACCTTTACTTTACTATTCCATTAAGGGCTCACTACAAACTGAGTGATCTGCTCAGCTATAGGGAAGAGTAAAAAAAATTAGGCTGCTAACTTCTCCACTAACACAAATGAAAGGCTGTGTCTAAATCTGAGAGATGAGGACTGTCCCCTTGCTTCCCTCTCTAAAACACAATGTTAGTGTCCTTAACCAACATCAAGTGGTGTCTAATATGGGTGAAGTAAAAGTATAAGCCATGAGATGAATGAACATCTGTGCCTCTTGAAAGGCTTCTCATTCCTACATGTATCACTAAAGGAATATTTCATTTACTATATTGCATGTCTTGTAAAATATCAGCAACTTCCAGACTGAGTCTCTTGTTACACTGAGCTAGCATTATTTTGTTTAGAGCTGTTCTTGTTCTGGTCTGTGCACTCCATTAGCTTCTGGATTGTGCACCTCTATGTTGGCATCATTATGCATCCCAATTAGGACATTTGAGATCTCATGTGGACGACTTCCTGAAATTGGCACCAACTCACAAGTCCCTCTGCACTCTTCGGAGTTATCCAGAATTTCCCTCAATTTTCGGATAAATAACACCACCTATAAGTTACAATGAAGAGAAGTTCCAGTTAGATTGCATCTCACCTCAAACAAGCCATATTTATGAGGACCAGTCCCAAGGGCAGGGTACTCCCTAATGAAAAGCTAATGAGGATGTGCTGCTGGATGGCTTGCATTTTCACAACTGGATTTACTATTTAATAATGGGTCTGCAATTTCGATACAGTTCCAATAATGGGGTTGCACTCTTCCAGATTTTAGGATGAGACAATGTATGGCCAACTGGGAAGATTCATGGTCAAATGAGTCGATTCATGTTAGGATGAGTTACTTAGAAGGCTTTCTAAGGCAGATACATTAAACAGAAAGTGACTAAGTTGGGAAGGTGAAAGTAACATTCACTTAAAAGCGCCTTAGATGGGATCTACAAATGACCACAGAATAGATTATTGGGGGAGGGTGGGGGGTTCTAAGAGGCCAGTGTTATACACACAACAGAAATTGACCCAATTACCCAGGGATCAGCCACAATATTTTTTGGGGTGATCAGATCAGGATTCTCTTGCACTTTGAGAATTAAAGAGAAAATACTAGAAACTAGCCTACCTGATGATCCCGCTCCTCACGATTAAAGGGGGCGGCTGCATACTCAGACATATCATAAAGGTTCATCAGAGGTGTGGCATACTCCAAGATAAAGTGGTACCTTTCTACTGCTCCATCAGGGCGGGGCATTTCTATCTTATGTACCGAATGCTTGTAAATTCTTTCCTTAATTCCACCCCTACTAATTTTAAGCTCTGGGAGATGACCGACCCATTTTACCCTGGAATCTGCTTCAACGATGTCAGCACAGGTGTAGCACGTTTTGGGCAGTAAGATGAAAAGCTTTTTCTTTGTTATTTCATAACGAAAAAGCTCTGATTTGCCAATCTGATCTTTCAGTTTTGGTAGCACCAGCTTCAGATAACCAAAGTAGTAACCCCAAGCCAGCCCATCGGCTACATTCTTGTTTTCCTTTTCAATCAAATCCGATGTTTCTACGGGAGAGAGCTGTCGAAGGCCCACAAGGAAAAACAACTGACCAACCAGGAGAGAGTTCAGGAAAAACAAAATGACGAGATCTGGGCGAGACAATATTTCGTATCCTTCATACAACTGATGACAGCATATTATGAAAGTGGAAACGATAGCAGCGAGTAAACTACGCATGCAAAAATCGTTAGTGAAAGTTGCCTTAAAAATTCTCTTCCAGTCTCCTCGATATCGCGTACTTATGTGTTTGAACTCCTCAGACACCAGGAACAATCTTCGTATCATTTCTCCGAGAACGACACTCAAGGTTTGCAGGGCTATTGTAAACTCTGGGGAAGGGAACTCTTTCTCTTTCCCTTTCACCGTGAAGAATAGCATGGCGCTAATAATCACAACCGCGATAGCTGAAGTGTATGTTGCAGTTTTCCCACGACGCTTGAAAAGTGGTCCAAAGCCATTATTTTCCTGCTGAGCAACGTCATCTCCTTGAGGAAGATGATTTTCAGCCATGGTGTATATAATATTTTCCTCCTAAACACAGAATTTACGTACTAGTAAAGATGGTCACAACAAAATGCGTGTAACTAGGGAAGCGGACCGATTTAACTCGTGACATCATTTATTTGGAAAAAATCTGGCCTTGATTGGCCAGGAGTCTTTATCGACCTTAGCGCCTAGCGTGTTTTCCTAGACCATTTTTTTCGTGCATTGAAAGTACGATTTGACGGCCAAAAAGTATCCTCCTTGTGCGCGCGGTCAAAACGATCATGTTACATAGCCGTGACGTAGAAAACTGTGATGACAAGTCGGCAACTACGGTGGAGAAAAGAGAAATCTAGAAGAAAAGATTAACATATTGCGTGGCCGGAGCGCCAGATGATGTTAGCTTTATGAGTAATACACATACAGCAAGTATTTCTTTACACTACTTTCCAAAGGATGTAGCTGTATGGCCAAAATGAACGCGTTTCGATCGTCGACACCGAGGAGATTGTGCTCTTCAGTGTCGTTGGCATTATGCTCCGTACCCGCTTCAAGGACGCCTGTTACAAACACATATCGCTAGTCAAATCAGGGGAAGATAACCAATGAATTCAGCTGGAGAGAATGCTTATTAAGGGGTCCGTTCCCGCACCGTACACGATTGTTCAACATTCTTTTCGGCTGACATTTCGCAAGCGAAGAATAGTGAGCTCCTTATTGATGTTTATTTCACGCGCTTGAGATGTACTCATACTCCTTGTCTTTCCACATTACTACATTTGCGCTTTTCTTGTCGTATGGAAATCTTACCATTTTTTTTTAAATTTTTGTTTTTTTAATTTAAACATAATTATCATTGTTTTCCCAAAAGTACCCAGGCTTAACGAAGGCGATTACAATATTACAAATATAAAATCAATTTATTCAGGCTCACACACAAACAGACACACAAACAACACACACAAGTTGCAATAAAAACGAGTTTAACTTTCTAAGATAGGAATATGTTATTTAAATAATCAATCACTGGTCCCAGAAAAGCGATTAGTGTTAATTGAAAAACTTTGTACTTCGCGAAAAAAAGCACAGTTGACGTCGCAATTTACGGACTCAACACCATACAAAAAAAATTTAGTTTCTTAGGATCGCTACTCGATGACCATGTTTCACCTAGAATATTAGCAGCAGAGGTGAGGACATCATGTTAAGCGGCATACCTTGGGCAGTACAAGAAAAAGTGTTTCATCGATTCAGAGTCAAAACTGCACTCGCAAATAGGCGACACACAACTATTAATTTTGAAGACATATTCTCTTAGACAAGAAAACCCAAGTCTAAGGCGGGTGTGATCAATAGATGCATGCCTGGTAAAAGAACAATCGAATAACCTATTGTAAGTATGCGGAAAGAGAGTTGATCGAGTTTTCGCTTTAAAAGTGGGAAGAGATACAGAGTTTCGGACATCTAGGTCCAGAGAATTCCAGCAAGTGATTGCTGATGGAAAAAAAGACTTTTGAAACGTAGAAGTACTATAACGAAGTTGAGTGAGGTTTTCTCTTGATCTGAGACGAAAATGTGTTCGTTCACTAAATATTTAGAGCAATAGTTCAGTTAAATAACGTGGAACAAGGTTCTTGACCATTTTGTAAAACTCTAAAACTGGCTTAATTTATGTCGTTCTCTTCTGATACTAAGAGGCTCCCAAGCAAGTTCATCATGTAACCTCGCAGAGCTGGTTCCCTTAATGGCTCCTGTAATCACCGTTGCGGCTTCGTATTGAACATTATCCAGTAAAGCTGAATCACGATTATGACAGTTGTTACAGCTAACATCCCCAAATTCCGTGAGAGTTCTAATGAAGCTTTTGTAGAAGCATGTTAAAGTGGATCTATCAACTTTGTATTTGACACATTTCAGTATATATTTAATTGTCTAGAGGTTTTCTTGTACATCTCAATTAACCATATGATTTCTCCACCACATATTACTCTTCAAAGTAAGGCCTAAGTGAGTGTGAGACTCAACGTCTTTGACGACCTTGGTGTCAAGAAATAGAGGTGGGTGATCTTGTTCATTACGCTTGAGAGAAAATACAACATTGCGAGGTTTAACAGGAATCATTGTTACCAACCATTTGTCAGCCTACTCGGAGATCTTGTTTGGATCAGAACTAAGGCGACCAGCTGATGCGGCTGGCTCGTCAACAATTTTAAACAGTGTAGTATCATCAGCATAAATCAAAGGAAGGGAGGCGAGATCATCAATAATATCATTGATGTAAATAAGAAATAGAAACGGTCCTGTCAGAGACCCTTGAGGGACTCCGGAGTTGACTATTCGCCAATCAGAGGATTGAATAAAGGGGGTAAGTTTCTAAAGAAACTATGGTACTGCGTCGGTGGGAGGGTATAGCAGGTAATTCAGTGTTAACAACTGAGTGGAAAAGGTAAATTGACCATCGTAAAGGGTTAAAAAAGGTGACGTTTCGAGCGTTAGCCCTTCGTCAGAGCGATTGGAGGAATTGTGTTTGTGTGGGTTTATATGCAGAAAGTGGAGCTGCGCTATTGGTGGGAACATGGTGATGAGAAAACAGGAATAAATTAGTTGAACGAAAAGCGCTCGTTGATTCCATGGGGATTAAGGGTGCCGATTTGGAAGGTACATTTTTGGTCTAGTGTTTTGCGGCTTTCCGAACTGCCTAGATGTAGGGAAAGGCCGCAAACTGCCATATACTGTTTTGAATGATTAGGGAGATTAAAGTGTCTAGCGACTGGCCTTTGGATGCGTTCTTGTCATTTCTTTCCACGTCGCGAAGGTGTTCTCTGAATCGGTCAGCTAGTCGTCTTCCTGTTTCGCCAATGTATAACTTATTGCAATAAGTGCAAATTATGCAGTAAATAACATTGGCGGAGGTACACGTAAAGTGATCAGTGATCTTAATGGATTGTTAGTTTCGAAACGCGTAACTTGGGTACTTTTCTCTTAGGTTTGTTCCGGTCTATTATTTCTTCGTTGGTTAATGATTATTACTCAATAAGTTTTTTTATTATCTCAATCAGTTCATTTAAGCACATGTACCAGATCTTATATTTCATATTTCATTGCTATAAGTTGCCTTCGACACCACCAATTTTGTCTGCTATTCACGTATGTTCCGCTATCGGCGATTTATCTACAATCATTAGGAGTTAGACCATAGTAAGTTTTTCTTTATTTTACAGTTAAGATATTTCCTTGTTTTTTTGATACGTACATCGATTTATTTCTCGCTTTCAGTTCACTTTATAATCGCTTCATTGTTAATCAGGCTAGGGTTACATTTCTCAGGGATATTTTCTTAGTTTAGTTTCTGCTGCATTTTCTTTTACTTCGAACCACACAAATTCAGCTACAACGTTACCATCAATCATAACTACGCTATCTTCAATCTTACTTCGCCCTTTTCAAATGTGATTTCACACCGATCTCCTTATTTTCGTTTGTAATTTTGATTACGTACTTCATGTGATTACACCGTGAGTTATATTGTGCGTTCGGATTGTCTTCTCTGCTACACGGTTATAAACTGAGTAAGCTCCTCTCCGGTAGAGGAGGTAGCGCCGATGCAATCGTCAATGTAACGGCCGTAGAGTTCAGGTTTTGGGCCGTGGTACTGATTAAAAAATTGATGTTCGATGAAACCTACGAAAAGATTGGCGTAGCTGGACCCCATTTTAGTACCCATGGCCACGCCATTAGTTTGTTTGTAGTAGTTACCACTGAATGAAAAGCAATTGAGTGTGAGTACTAATTCGGCCAAACGGAATAGTGTTTCAGAGCTAGGTTCCTTAACAGTGCGATGATCGAAAAAATATTTGAGGACCCGGAGACCTTCGTCATTGGGAATGACAGTATAAAGAGATGTAATATCCATAGTAAAAATAAGTTTGTTTTGGCCGAGGAAACTAAGTCACGAAAAATTTCAAGTGCGCGTTAGCTCAGTGTCCTTAATGTAAGATGGTAAAGTTTGGACGATAGGTGCCATAATTTTGTCTAACTAGTTGGAAATAAGTTCGGTAGGACAACTGCAGGCAGATACAATGGGTCGACCTGGGTTATCAGGTTTCTGGATTTTTGATAAAAAGTAAATACACAAAGTTCTAGGAGTGGTGATGGTGAGATTTTCAGCAGTGGCCGGCAATTATTGTTTAGCTTTAAGATCGTTAATTGTATTTTCGACAATGTTTTGATTAATGAAAGTGAGATCTTTGTCGACTTTAGCATAAAATGAGGTGTCGGAAAGTTGCCGCAAGGCTTCTTTTTGGTAGAGGTCGGCCCACCAAACAACAACTGCGCCACCTTTGTCGGCCGCTGTTTTGACTATGTCTTTGCGTTTTTTAGACTTTTTAGTGCCGACTACTCTTCCGAAGAAAGATTGGAAAATTTGGTGTTACGATTGAATTAAAGTTTGTTGATATCGTGGCGACATTTTTTGATGAAAAAATCTAAAGATGCGAACTGGCCCTCTGGGTGAGTCCATTTAGCCTTTCGAATCCTAAGTGTTTTGAAAGAATCTTTGTTCGGATCAATATCAGTATCTGGGCAACTGCCCACTTACCCCTCCCCTAACTCAACAACAGTCGATTGATAACAAGTTAGGGTTAATGTTGGGTTAGGGGAGGGGTAGGTGGGCAGTTGCCCAGATACTGATATTGATCCCTTTGTTCGAGATGTTAGAATCATCCTCTTTGTCATGAAAAAAGGCTTTTAATTGAACGCCGCGAATGAATTTTTCATCGTCTTGCTTGCGAAAATTCGTCGGTTTTTTGGATATGGAAACAAAATTTAAGCCCTTACTGAGAACAGAGGATTGCCCTTCTATAACTACCCGCTACTTTTGGTTAAGCAAATAACTTTCAAACCATTGAAGTAAGAGCAGTAGTGCCCCTAGAGCCTTCAACTTACGCAACAAACCAGCATGCCACACCTTATCAAATGCTTTGCTTATATCTAGGAGGAAAACAGCACGTACCTCTCTACCACTCTCCAAGGCTACAGAGATTTTGTGTACAAAGAAAATCAGCTGGCTGATTGCTGAATCACCAGGCCTGAAACCAGACTGCAGTTTATAAAGAAAACCAATCTCCATCAAAAAATTCTACAAGTAAAAGAAAACAACCTTTTCACAGATTTTAGAAAAACTTGCCAGTAGAGAAACAGGACCGCAGTTCACTTTGAGTTGACGGTTATCATTTTTGAATATAAGATTAACATTTGCAAGCTTCCATTCACAATGGAAATGACCAAGTGAAAAAGACATATTGACAAAACGAGTGAAATAGACATGAAAACCATCACTGCACATCTTAATAATCCTGTTGTTAACTCCATCATAACCACATGCTTTGGAGGTATCAACGCCCGTCATTACTTCAAGTACTTGCTCTTCTGTAGCAATAAAAGGGGATAAAAACTGTTGAGTCTGATAGGGCGGGATAACAGGAAAATGGTGGTGGCGCCTGCAAGCTCAGTCTGTAACACAAAGTAGTCGTTGGAGATACACGCTTTTTCCTTGGGATCAAATATGGGCCGTTCGTTTTCGACAATGGTTGGAATAGATGAGGAATTTTCTCGACCGCATACTCTCTTAACGACTAACCACCATTTTTTACTGTTAATGTCAGGATTGCTTAGATCCTTGATGACTCTTTCATAGAGGGGTTTTTTCGGCAAATCGTGTAAGTGAGGTAGTAAGGTTATGTTGAGCCCGATAGCGTTCCCACGTTATAAGAGGCGTTTATTGTGACATCGGAGCAGGCGGTCCCGCCTCTTAATTGACAGGCGCACTTTACTATTCATCCATGGTTTATCCTTAGCACGTATTGTTACCGTTTTCAGTGGAATGTACTTCTCAACAATCAAACGAAAGTAGCCATACCACCTGGAATATATTTCATCTATGTCCTTAATGTTTTCACACAAAGAGATCCAGTCTAATTCCGATAGTTCCCCATTCACATTTGTAGTGTCAACGTTTCTAAAATTCCACACCTGCCTTTTGTAAGATCGACTTCTGTAAGCGAAGATATTCATATTTGCGAAGATAACAGAATGGTCACAATTGGAAGGGGGACTTTAAGTTTCAGAAGTACTAGAATGCCCAGCACAATTTGTGATGACTGAATCCAATATTGTTAAACTGTGACAAGTAACACGAGCTGGCTCCGTTATCAGCTGTACCAAGTTGTTATTTTCTAAGAAACTATAGAATTTTTCACCTACATCGCTATTCCGCCCTGATGGATTTGTAGAGTCGTAATGAGCATTGAAATCTCCCAATACAACAACACTATATTTTTTAAGTAGTTGACGAATTTTATCAAGAACCAGCTGAAAATATTCGAAGAAATTAGCAAGGGAAACACTGTCATTTTCGGGCGGCCGGTAACAAACACCACAGAGAACATCACGGTGTTTGATGCAGAATTCAATCCAAAGGAATTCTATGGCGGCAAATTCAAACATCTAACCTACGCTTAGCTACGAGGGTGTTAACCGTGAAAAATGCAACTCCACCACCCATTCTGTAGTGCCTGTGAAGTCGGATACTAGGGTTGTACCCTGCAATTTGTAAACAATCACTGCTTACGCGATCGATGAACCATGTTTCAGTGACTGCAAAACATCAAACTCATTCCCCCTCACCAGCAAAGAAATCTCTTCAAACTTATCACCCACGTTCAAACTTCTGGCATTTAAGTGACCGAACTTGAAAAAAGGTCCTGGATTTAGTTCAACATCACTAGAAAAAAACTATTCTTAGAACGATACGCAATTCAATCCATGAAAAATCAAAGCAGCGTCTGTGTGGCTCAAAGAATAAACAAATTTAAAACACCGTGTTCAAAAACAATTAAATAGCCCAATAGCCGCTCTATATGCCTCCAAACTAACCTCCATTATCGTATATTAACAGAAAATAAAACGCTACCTTTAGCTGCCTGTTACAATAAAAGTACAAACAAACACTAGAACGAAGGTTTAAATAAATATGGACAGAATAAAAATATATAGAGACCAAGACACCAAACAGTTAGGGGCAGCGTAAACTTACGAAAGGTACAAACTAGCACTAAGGCAATATAATAGAAATGGTGACATTCCTTGAGTCCTGAAGTAACATTATAAAAACTGCTCTTCCAAGGTTTGTCGTTACTTGAAAAGTGTAGTTTCAAGTTCACAGTAGTTCAGATTTTGTAAAGTCTAACTGATTAACTACATGAAATCTTTTACCATCTGATTTCCGTTTTACAAAAGTCTTCCTGTCCGAAGTCCAGGAGGTATCAACATTAGTACACACTTAAGTTGAGCAGTGTAAAATAGTTTCTGATTACTTTTGGTTAAGTCTTCATTGATGTAAAAGCCAGAATCCTTAAGATTTTTCCTGGTGAAACTATCAATTGTAGTTTCCATCTTATTTTAACTAAACGCATATTTGCGTTCACTCGGGCTTTCTGTTGGAAAGAAATTTTGTTTTTTCTATGTTCCTACATGTGCCTAAGTTTTTTGGGCAATTATTGGTTTATCCTATTACTGTTTTCTGTCTGATTTTGTACCGCAAAAGCTTCTCTTCGTCCGCCATTACTTCATGTCGTGTGCTCATTAGTCAAAACGTCGTGCATGCGTCAGAGTCAAAAGGATGCGCATGCGTAATGAGGACTTGACAGCGTTTTGCGTCTCAAGACAGAAATTAATAACAAAGCCCAATTTATAACTCGGGTATTCCAAAGGAAGCCCGAGTAAGAACAGAAATACATCTTTTGTAGTTAAGTTCAAACCCTTTCCTGAGCTGAACGATATCCTGTTGCGTAAACAGTGCGAAACTTCTAGCTTAAACACAAGCTTGAAGAGGCCATGTATTCTTCTAACCTAGATTTCCGAAAATCCGTCCCACGAGCCATCAATTCCCACCCTGCCCTTAAGAAACTAAAAGTAGCAACAGTAGCAATATCATTGTGTAACTGCCTGATGACTTTTCGGTGTAAAATCATTGTGCCCAGTAATACAGCTGATTCTTTCGTCTGAAGTTAGCTTTTGGTTTACCAAGGGAATTTCTCTATAGCAATAAAATTCAAGAGCACCGACCGAAGGGAACTGTTGCTGCACATAATAGGAACGAATAAAATGTTAAGGCAACAGAAACGAGCACAGCTACCCATTCTTAACATAGATTCTGCAATAGAAAACAAAAGACAACCGCAGCAAACTAAACATTTAGTAATGGGAATTTTTTGTTCCAATCTTGACCTAAACACCGCAGGCAAGAAAGGTAGTTATACATTACTATCGAACATTATTTCAAGAGTAGTTCAACGCTGACTGATGCAAATTACATGAGACGTGAGAGAATTGTCGGTGCCAACTGAGAGGTTTCACAGTTTTTACGTCATCACCCGCTAATTGGTTACCAGTCCACGGGACACTTTGAAGACAAAATAGGAGCCGAGTTTTCATTTTTTTTAAGTTTTTCTTCTATCGGAATTGGTTTGTTCATATGATAAGCTAAATATTTAGGCAAAAAAGAAAAAAAAATTCGTGTCCCAGGCACTTTGAGGGTGTCCACCAGGGAAAAGGCCCAAAACAGGGCGTGATGGAACTATTTGTTCAGAGATTGAAAGAGCTCTCTCAGCAACTTTCAGTTTCGAAAAACCTTTCCCAGAAGTAGAAAAACCGAAAGGAAACGCGTTCGTTTCCCACACCGTGTGGAGCCCCCACAGGTTGAAACCACCCCGCGCACGAAGTGGTTCTCCCATAGTGTGTGATGACCGTGATTAAATTTAAAGAAAAATTACTTCACCATCAGGCTTAACAATACTATTCTCAGCTCGCTTGAATTCCAATACCACCACTAATATGGAGAACAGTTAACATAAGCTTGCTGGAGATAGCTCTGCCATATTCAGGCTTTATTCAGGTTTGGTTCACCGAGGAGCATCGAGGGACCGTTTTACTTTAGTGCCAAATGGGATCATATTTCCTCGTTCCTTCAGGAGAAGCACCCATCCATACTTTTACACAACTTGCGTGAAACACACGCCACTTTGCGATGTAAATGGCACAAAACGTCTTGATTGTTATTTCAACGACGATAAAGACTATGTGGCGAAAAGTAGCAACGGCAGACTGCGAGTGCAATCATGAACCGATATCGTACTTTGTCATTGAGGAGTAATTCCCACACAATTTACCAGCTCTCTCTGGATTGATAGTTATCGTTGACTTGTTCGGGTCAAGTTAAAAGGATGGATAAAAAATCTAAAACCTGGGTGTCCTGTGTTTCTGTAAGAAGATAATAGGATCTGGATAAAGAATGCCAGTCAGGGTCTAGGTTATTGTCTATCTTAAGAACAGTACTGGATAAAAGAAGTACGTGCTATCACGATCCTTAACTTTTATCATTATTAGTAACATTGAGATTCATATTATTTTTCCAATAGCTACTAATTTGAATTTTGCATATGTGGTTTTTAGCGTTGCAGTAAAATTTATTGACAATGACAGCCTGTGGTGAAGTGGAAAACATTGGGCTCGTCCAAACCAAGGGTATTTAATTAATTACAAGGAAGAATTAGATTTCATAACAATGCTTGCCAAGAAGGCAATTAGTTTGTTTACCTGACCAATCTTCTTTTCGGAGAGACAAAATATCATACAGGGGCATACAAAGACTGAAAGCACACAGTGAAATGTATTACATTTAGTGGGCAGGGATCTTGCAATTCTTGGTGTGCAGCTTATTTATAATTCGCCCCATTATTCCTCCACTGTTGAACCTACCCAGTGGAACACCACCAGCCTTAAGTAATCCTGGGATCTGCATGAGGGGGGTTGAATTGCCACAGAATGAAGTTGAACTGAAAACCTGTTCACTGTCTATGGCTCTTGGAAATTTCCTCACCCACCCTTGGAGGGCCACTTGGAATGGGATAAGGTGAGCATTCTAAAAGCTCAATTGTATTTGTAGAGGAATTATATCTTCTCTGAGGGATGGGGAAGTGAATTCTTGACATAATCTTCCCTGTGTGAGAGGTGCAAATAAGGGTATTTGAACATATTCTACACACACACACACAAAAATGGGTACTTGCAAGATGAAGAGGGAATCTCCCTAAGAATTCTTTCAAACCAGTTTTACAATTAAGGAGCACTAAGGCCTTCCCTGAGTGTTTTTTTTCTCTTAGCAGTGATTGATTTGTAACTAAGACTTTTCCATAGTAAAATCTTGGCAGCTTATTCTACAAATAAGAGAACTTCTGGCTTGAAACAAAAAACACTTAAACCTGTAGCAAAGCTTGAAGGAGGGAGGGAACCTCCTTCAACCAAAACAATATAAAACATATAAGAATCACTCCCTACGAATCGCGAAACGTTTATATTATGATAAGAGGCTAAGCGAGTCAAAATCCAATATAAGAGCCACTTGGCGTCTGCTTAATGAGGTCCTAAACAGCAAGAAATTGAGACCTAAACCCAACTCTGTGTCTAAGGTTGATGATCAAGATATTTCTGACCCAATGGAGATTGCTAATCGATTTTGTCATTACTTCAGCAATATTGGACCAAACCTCGCTAAACGAATTCAATCTACGACCTCGTATAAGAATTTTCTTCCTGGTCATTTTCCTCAGTCAATGTTCCTAAATTTAGCAACTCAGGAGGAGATTATAGATATCGCATCTACGTTTCCGGCGGGAAAATCGGCTGGGTATGACAATATCCCTATGTCTATCATAAAGCGATCTATATGCAGCGTTTCCTCTCCATTAACACACATTGTAAATCTCTCCATTACTCATGGTATCGTTCCGAATGAATTGAAAATTGCTCGTGTCATATCTATTTTTAAATCAGGTGACAAAGCTCTCTTCAGCAACTACAGACCTATTTCTGTTCTACCGTGCTTTTCAAAGTTTTTGGAACGAATAATTTACAACCGTATTATAAATTATCTCAATGACTCCGATGTCTTATGTGATAATCAATATGGCTTTAGAAAAAATCGCTCTCCTAGCCTTGCGCTTATCGATTTGTGTGACAAAATTTCTTCTGCATTTGATAGAAAAGAACTTGCCATTGGAGTATTCCTAGATCTTTCGAAAGCATTCGATACGGTAAATCCCGACATTCTTTTTGACAAACTCAATCATTATGGGATCCGTGGTCTGGCACTAGAATGGGTCCAAAGTTATCTTTCTGAGAGGACACAATTTGTCGAATTTAATAACGTTAGATCTGCCCCACAGGGGATTCCCTGTGGGGTGCCTCAAGGTTCTATTCTTGGTCCCTTATTTTTTTATCCTGTATGTTAATGATTTGAACAATGCTCCCCTGCTTGATGCAATCTTGTTTGCTGATGATACAAACTTATTTATCTCCCATAATGATCCTGTTTACCTAATTAACACATTAAATAGAGAATTAAACAAATTGTCAACCTGGTTTGCAGCAAACCGGCTCTCCTTGAATTTAGCCAAGACTAATTTTATGGTATTCAAGCCTTGGCAAAAGAAGCAATCCTTTGAATTTCAAGTTTTCATAAATGAGCAGCCTACTCTTCGTGTTTCTGAGACCATGTTTTTGGGTGTTTTATTAGATGACAATTTGACCTGGAAATCACATATCCTTAACAGCAAATAAATTATACAAATCTATAGGTATTATTCATAAATCTAGGTTTTTTCTCTCTACTCACTCCCTTCGTACTCTATACAATTCTATGATCCTTCCATATTTGTATTATTGCAATTTAGCTTGGGCTGGTACCTATAAGTCAAACCTTCAAAGAATTGTAACCTTACAGAAACGTGCGTCAAGAATAGTAAGCAATTCTACATACACTGCCCATACTGGCCCTATTTTTAAGGAACTTAAACTCTTAAAATTTCATGATATCCATTCGTTTCAATTAGGTACTTTTATGTTTTCATTCGAGAGCTCTACACTCCCTTCCAAATTCAATAACTTTTTTTTACTGAATAGTCAAATCCACAATTATAATACTAGGAATGCTCAGTCCTTCCGTTTGCCACTGTGCAGAACGAACACCAGGAAGTTTTCAATTTACTTTCAAGGTCCAAACTTTTATAATTCGCTAAATTCTGACATAACTAGTTCTCCCTCCTCCGCTTCTTTTAAAAGAAAGCTTAAGGAATTTCTTCTCTCTAGGTATTAACTTCTGTAAGGCAGTAATTCTTAACTAACTTACTTAATATGTGTGTGCGTGTGTGTGTGTGTATGTGTGCGCGGTCAAAGTTAATTACCATAAGTCCATATTGTAATTTTAATATAAGATTAATTATTTTAAGTGAGAAAGCCTGACTTGTTATAAGCCTCGTGGTTTCTTTCAGGTTTTCTCGCCATTTATTTTCTGTCATCAATTTTCTTCATTTTTTTTTTCCATTTGTAAATGTCGTATATGGCAAATAAATATTGTACACTTGTATTGTATTGTAAGTTGTTGGTTATAATTTTTCCCAAACTTATAAGTACTGGTGTTCTAGTACAGTCAGAGCTGATGCACAGGTGCTTTGTGGTAAGTTTTATTTTTAACCCTTTCAATCCTAAGAGTGACAAGAATCTAATTTCTCCTTAAAGCAGTACTACTGAAATATTTCTTATAAAAACCATGAAAGGAAATGATTGCCAACCTAAAAAGCTGTGACTGAAAGACAAATTCTCCTTGTAAGGAAATGTGTAATTGAGAACAGTATGAATAATATGCATACTGATATAAAGATGTAAAGGGATAATTAATATGTTTACAGAATAAGAGCACAATAATCATCAATTTAAGTATTTCACGGAGCAAAGCAAAGAAAAATGAAAATTGAGAAAAACTAAACTATTCAGCCTGTTTTATAAATCTCTGTTCATGTTTATGTTACTATCCCACTAAGGACTCACTACAAATTATGTAATCTGCTTGGCTATAAGGAAGGGCAAAATAAATTAGGCTATAGCCTTCTCCACTTACACAAATTAAAGGCTGTGCCTTTGAATGTTTTCAGAACACAATCAACATAAATCTGCAAGATGAGGACTGTCCCTTTGCTACCCTCTCTAAAAAACAATGTTAGTCTCCTTAACCAACATCAAGTGGTATCTATTATGGGTTAAATAAAAGTATAAGCCACAAGATTTAGATAAAGATTTGTAATCAACATCTTTGCCCCTTCAAAGGCTCCTCATTCCTACATGCATCAGAAAAGAAATATTTCATTTACTATATTGCAGGTCCTGTAAAATATCAGGAACTTATGTGTACAACATTACAGACTGAGTTTCTTGCTACACCACATTAGCATTATTTTGTTTAGAGCTGTTCTTGTTCTGGTCTGTGCACTCCATTTAAGCTTCTGGATTGTGCATCTCAATGTTGGCAGCATTATGCATCCCAATCAGGACATTTGAAATCTCATTTGGATCATTTCCTGAAATTGGCACTAATTCATAAGTCCCTCTGCACTCTTGGGAGTTCTCCAGAATTTCCCTCAATTTTTGGATGAATAACACCACCTATAAGTAAAAATGAAGAGAAGTTCCAGTTAGATGTGCATCCCACCTCAAACAAATCATATTTATGAGGACCAGTCCTAAGGGGGGGGGGGGGAGGGGGGTACTTCCTAATAAAAGGCTAATGGGGATGTGCTACTGGATGGCTTGCATTTTCACTGCTGGATTTACTATTTAATAATGGGTTTGCAATTTCAGTGCAGTTCCAACAATGGGGTTGCACTCTTCCAGATCTTGGGGTGAGACAATGTATGGCCAATTGGGAAGATTCATGGTTAAATAAGTCAATTCATTGTAAGATGAGCTACTTAAAAGGCTTTCTAAGGCAGATACATAAAACAGAAAGTGACTAAGTTGGGATAGTGAAAGTAACATTCACTTAAAAGCACCTTAGATGGGATCTACAAATGACCACAGAATAGATTATTATGGGTTGGGGGGGGGGTTTCTAAGAGGCCAGTGGCATATACACAGCAAAAATTGACCCAATTACCCAGGGATCAGCCACAATATTGTTTGTGGTAATTAGATCAGGATTCTCTTCCACTTTGAAAATCAAAGGGAAAATACTACAAACTAGCCTACCTGATGATCCCGCTCCTCACGATTAAAGGAGGCGTCTGCATGCTCAGACATATCATAAAGGGACATCAGAGGTGTGGCATACTCCAAGATAAAGTGGTACCTTTCAACTGTTCCATCAGGGCGGGGCATTTCTATCTTATGTACCGAATGCTTGTAAATTCTTTCCTTAATTCCACCCCTACTAATTTTAAGCTCTGGGAGATTACCGACCCATTTTACCCTGGGGTCTGCGTCTTTGATGTCAGCACAAGTGAAGCACGTTTTGGGCAGTAAAATGAAAAGCTTTTTCCTTGTTATTTCATAACGAAAAAGCTCCGATCTGCCAATCTGATCTTTCAGTTTTGGCAGTACCAGCTTCAGATAACCAAAGTAGTAGCTCCAAGCCAGCCCATCAGCCACATTCTTGTTTTCTTTTTCGTTTAAATCCGATGTTTCCACAGGAGAGAGCTGTCGGAGACCCACAAGGTACAACAACTGCGGAGCCACGAAACAGTTCAGAAAAAACAAAATGGCGAATTCTGGGCGAGAGAAAACTTCGTATTGTTCATACAACTGATAACATAATATGAGAGCGGAAGCGATAGCAGCGACTAAAATACACTTGCCATAATCGAAAGTGTAAGTTGTCTTAAAAATACCCTTCCACTTTCCTTGATATCTCGTGCGTTTGTGTTTGAACTCCTCAGAAAACAGGGACAATCTTCGTAATAGTTCTCCGAAAACGAAACTGAGGGTAAGCAGCGCAGCTGTAAACACCAGGAAATGAAACTCCTTCTCTTTCTCCTTCACCGCGAAGAATAGCGTCGCGCCACTTATCACAAGCATGATAGCTGAAGTGACAGTAGCAGTTTTCCCACGACGCTTGAAAAGTGGTCCAAAGCCATTATTTTCTTGCTGAGCTAAGTCATCTCTTCGAGGAAGATGATTTTCTGCCATGGTGTATATAATATTTCCTCCTACACGCAGAATTTACGTACTCGTAAAGATAGTCACAACGAAATGCATAACACTGGGTAAGCAGATCGATTTGATTCCCCGACCTGATTTATTCGGGGAATTACCCCTAGATAAAAACTCTGACCTTGATTGGCTAGGAGTCTTGAGGTTGTCTTTGGGCTGCCCCCGCGAGGGAAAATTCGGAGATTTAAAGTGCTCTCTCAGCAAGTTTCAGTTTCGAAAAACCTTTTCTAGAGGAATGAAAAACCGAAAGGAGAATGCGTTGGTTTCCTACACTGCGTGGAACCTCCTTAGGTTGAAACCCCCTCGAGCACGAGTTGGTTCTCATAATATGTGTAAAGACCGTGATTAAATTTAAAGAAAAATGATTTCACCATCAGGCTTAAAGTTTTGACTGTTATTTCAAAGATGATAAAGACTAAGTTGCGAAAAAGTAGCAAAGGCGGACTGCGGGTGCAACCATGAACTGATATCGTACATTGAGGTGTAACTCCCACACAATTTACCAGCTCTCACTGGATTGAATGCATGTCGTTGACATGTCTAGGTTAAGTTACAATGATAGATAAATGTGTCTTTTTTTCATTCACGACTCTTGATTCGTAATTACAATCGGGAAGAAATCTATCTAAAACCTAGGTGTCCTGTGATTCTGTAAGAAGATGATAGGATCTGGATAAAGAATGTCAGTCAGGGTCTAGGTTATTGTCAAGCTGAAGAGAGAAGAAGTATCACGATCCTTAACTGTTATTATTATTAATGACATTCAGATTAATATTCTTTTTCTAACAACTAATAATTTGAACTTTGCATAGGGGCTTTGATGTTGTAATCAAATTATTGACAATTAAACTCTATGGTCAAGTGGAAAACATTAGGCTCGTCGAGACCAGGGGTATTCAATTAATCACAAGGAGGATTATTCTTGGTGTGCTGCTTTTTTATAAATTTGCTCCGTTATTCCTTCCCTGTTGAGCCTACACAGAGGAACATGACTGGCCTTAAGTAAACCTGGGATCTGCATGAGGGGAGTTGAATTGCCACAAAATGAAGTTGGATTGAAAACCTGTCCACTCCTTGTGGCTCCAGGAAATTTCCTCACCCATCCTTGGGCCTTTTGGAATGGGATAGGATGAGGATTCTAAAAGCTTACAGGTATTTATGGAGGAATGATATCTCTTCTGAGGGATGAGGGAAGGTGATTCCAAGCAAAATCTTCTCTGTGAGGGGTGCAATTAAGGATATTTAAACATATTCTACACAAAAAAATACTTTGGATACTTGTATGATTTAGAGGGGAACCCCCTATGAATTCTTTCAAACTAGTTTTACTATTTAGGCTACTTGATCACAAGAGTTTTCCCCTTTTTTTGTTTTCCTCAGCAGTTTTGTAACTAAGACTTTTCCGCAGTGAAATCTTTGTAGTTTATTCTGCAATTGAGAGAACTTCTGGTTTGAAACAACCAAAAAAATTGAAAGCTGTGGCAAAGCTTAAAGGGGAGACTCTCCTTCAAAGAGGCACCAAAGTTGTTGGTTATAATTTTTCCCAAACTTATAGGTACTGGTGTTCTAGTACAGTCAAAGTTAACACACAGGTGCTTTGTGGCAAGTTTTATTTTTTAACCCATTAAATCCTAAGAGTGACAAGTATCTAATTTCTCCTTAAAGAAGTACTACTGAAATATTTTTATAAAGACCATGGAAGTAAAGGAAATGATTACCAAACTAAAAAGCTGTGATTGAAACACAGATTCTCCTTGTCGGTACCAAAGGAAATGTGTAATTGAGAACAGTATGAAGAATATGCATACTGATATAAAGATGTAAAGGGATAATCAATATGTTTACAGATTAAGAGCACAACAATCATCAGTTCAAGTATTTCACAGAGCAAAGCAAAGACAAATGAAAATTGAGAAAAACTAAACTATTCAGCATGTTTTATAAACCTCTAATCATGTTTACTTTACTATCCTATGAAGGGCTCACTACAAACTGTGTCATCTGCTGGGCAACAGGGAAGAGTAAATTAAATTTAGCTATAAACTTCTCTACATACACAAATTAAAGGCTGTTCCTTTGAATGTTTTCAAAACACAATCAACATAAATCTGTAAGATGTCAGAGGTAAAAGAATTCAAAACAACTCAAAGCCTTGAGCTATCAAGGCCAGGAAAGGACTGGAGCACATATTACATGCAAGTTACATTAGGATGCTTGCTTTCTAGCTTAAGAGTAGAAATAATCAATTTGTGGCCTCTCAGAGTTTACACACCATAACAAAAAGTGACATTTTCAGCTGCCTTAATTTGGTATCTTTTGGGATTGCATGAAATAAAGTGTTTGGCCGGTTCAGTTAAATTAAACTTTGTAAAGAGAGTTTACAGTTGATGTATAATTATAAAGCCAAAAATTAATGTTATGCCTAAATTTTACAGAAAATAATGATGAAGTGAGATTTGAAGTTTTTGTTTTTAAATTTGTGAAGTGTGAAATATTCTTGCATGAAACCCAATAAGGACTGTTCCTTTGCTAAAAAACAATATTTGCATCCTTCACCAACATCAATTAGTATTTTTCATGAGTGAAATAAAAGTTTGAGCCACAAGACTTGAATCAAAATTTCTAATGAACGAAAATAAAAATAAAGATCTTTTATCCCCCTTTAAGATCAGGATCAAATATCTCTGACACTGTGTTTCCTCACACTCAGAAACACAGCTCTATACATGAGTAATGTGTAACAGAGTTCCTTCATCATCCATACTGTTGCTGTGGAGCAACAGTCACTTATCTGCTCTATTGCTTAGTTTGCTCATCAGTCTCGTCTTCTAAATCTATGTTGCTCGCACTGTGCATTCCCACAAGGACATCCGCAATCTTGTTTGTGTCATTTCCTGAAATTGGAACCAATTCATACTTTCCTCTGCATTCCTCAGAGTCATCCAGAATTTCCCTCAGCTTGCGGATGAATAACACCACCTAGGTTACAATGAAAATGGTTTCAGTTGGTGTAAACATCAGCTTAACCCTTCAGCTCTCAGTAGTGATTAACCCGTAACTTCTCCATAATATTCATAAATTATCCAGCAAACAGTTAATGAGAATACTCAAACTTATCAGGTAGAAGTTGTTATCTTGATTTAATGCCAAATTCTTGTTACTAATTTACAAGGAAATTTGTTTAAGCTAGAAGGGGGAATATAAAATCAGATCTTGGGAGTTAAAGGGTTAAGCTACAACAATCGCTTACAAAATTTGTATTAAAAACACTACCTCAAAAAGAAATTCTAAGAACAAATATTTATTATCATATATCTAAAATTACACAACAGATCACACTTGTTCACCTGATGATCCCGCTCTGGACCAGTCAAGGGGGCTTTTGCATGACCTGACATTTCGTACAGGGACATAAGAGGCGTAGCGTACTCCAGGACAAAGTGGTACTCATCCACTGTTCCATCTGGGCGGGGCATCTCTATGCGGTGTACCGCATGCTGGTAACTTCTCTCCAAAATTCCAGCCCTGTTAATTTTACTCGCGGGGAGTTTGCCGGCCCATTTTACCCTGTCATCTGCTTTGGAGATTTCTTCAAATGTATAGCACGTTTTTGGAAGTAAAATGAAAAGCTTTTCGTCTGTAATCTTATGACGAAATGTGTCCGATTCGGAAATACGATATCCCAGTCTTGGCAGCACCAGCTTCAGATAGCCAAAGTAGTAGCTCCAAGCCAGCCCATCAGCCACATTCTTGTTTTCTTTTTCGTTCAAATCCGATGTCTCTACAGGAGAGAGCTGTCGAAGACCCACAAGGAATGACAATTGCGGAACCACGAGACAATTCAGGAAAAACAAGATGGAGAAACCTGGACTCGAGAAAACTTCGTATTGTTCATGCAGCATAAAACACAGTGTCAGAGCGGAAGCGATGGCGACAACTAAAATACTACCGGAATTATTGAAAGTGAAAGTCGTCTTGAGAATATCCTTCCAGTTTCCTCGATATCTCGCGTGTTTGTGTTTAATCTCTTCAGACACTAGGCACAATCTTCGTACCATTTCTCCGAGAACGACACTCAAGATAAGCAAGGCTGTTGTAAACACCAGGAAGTGAATCCCTTCTCTCTTTTCGTTATCCTTTACTGCGAACAAAAGCATCACGCCACTAATCACAACCACGATAGCTGATGTGATCGTAGCAATATTTCCACGAAGCTCGGAAAGTGGTCCAAAGCCATTATGTGCTTGCTGAGCTACGTCATCTCCTCGGGGAAGAAGATTATCAGTCATGGTGGAGAAAACTATTCCTTTCTCACGATGGTCTTACGCTACTCGTGAAGTTGGCCTCAAACAAATACGTCAAACTGTTGGGAGCAGATCACTTATTCAAATAGAACGCTATTCACTCGGGTAATCCCCCAGATGAATTATCTGGACCTGATTGGCCAGGAGCACGTCAGGATGTTCAGAAGGTGTACCCTTGGGGGAAAGCCCCCCTGACGTGGTGGGTTAATCAAAGTTTCATAGTGCTCTTTCAGCAACTTTCGGTTTCTTGAGATCTTTCCCTTACGAACGAAAAACTGAAATAAAAACGTTTTCCTAACCTATACCTTTTGGAGCCCCCCCACTTGAAAGTCCGTTGGCTTTAAAAATTGTGGTTTTCACAGGAAGGTTGCATGTCCTCATAGAAACTAGAAACAAATTGACTTTAAATCAGGGTGTATAATGGTAACTATTGCTTCAATATTGGATTATCCATATTTATGTGAGGGCCAGTTAAAATTAGCTCTGCCTTCATCTTGGCTAGGCTCATGGAAGAGAACAAGGAAGATCAAGGGGTTATTAATGCTATTGCCAAATGACATAAAACTTCTTCATAAACCGATACCACCTGTTTAAGGCATTCCTAGTTCCAACAGTTTACAAGCTCTCTCTGGATCAATTAATATTGTTAATTTCTTCTGGTCAAGCAAAAAGGGTTCATAAAAATATTCTGTCCATGACTGAAGCACATTGAACCGTAATTATGACTGAGAAGAAATCCTGCCTAAACCATGGCATCTGAAACACATTTCTGATGATTTTAGTATTGAGAATTTGGTGTTATGTAAAACACTTGAGGTATAATGATATTGTTTTCTTCTTTCTCATCACCTGAGATGCATCAAATTGAAAACATAATTTTTTGGGGGGTTTTCATGGGAATGAAAGGGTGAAGTGATATAATACTAATCAAACCCTTGTATGACCTTTAAAGCTGGCCATCAAGGCCAGTTTACATGCTACAACAGGGGGCAGAGGGGTGGGGAGTATGGATGGAGCCAGGACACTACTTGTCTTGTATGAAAGTGACAATAACTTCCACATTTCTCTGCCTCCCTCAGACAGTTAAGGACATCAGTATATTTATTAGCTATCAACAAAGTATCTTTAGGATTCCTTGGTATAAAATGTTGTGAAATTACAGTTTCAGTGAACAACTGTATCAGAAAAGTGTAAAAAGAAAAAATTTGGTATTTTCACAATAGTACTTGTGTCAGTTGTCTTTATTGACTATACTACTTTCCAAAAATGTTCTCAGTTTTTTATAGACTGATGTATTTATGTCTCAGATCCCTCCTATAACCAATAAGCAATATCATTTTGTTCACAGCGGCCACTGTTCTGGTATGTTCACTTCATCAGCTTCCTCATCCATCTCCACATTGGCAGCTTTATGCATTTCAACCAGGATATCTGCAATCTTGTTTTTCTCCTCATCTCCTGAAAATGGAACCAATTCATACCTTCCTCTACATTCTGTACTCTTATCCAGAATTTCCTTCAGTTTTCGAATGAACAACACTACCTAAAGGATATGAAAGAGAGAGAAAAAGAAAAGGATTAAACAAAGTTTAATTATATATAATATAATTATATATGTAAATAAATCTTGATTATGATCTATCCTTGTGGTGTAGTGCTCGATGCATTCGCAGAGTATGGTATGTCTAAAAGTTGGACAAATCACTAAGACTTAACTTTTCTGTGACCCTGCGTTTCACACTTACGCGATCATCAGCCATGAAAATTGGTCTAATGACTGCATAAGCATGAAACTAAGAGTTACAGAAAAGTTGTCTTATTGATTTGTCCAACTTTCATATATATATATATATATATATATATATATATATAACTAACTGCAGACAGTACTGTTTCGGCCTTCTGGGCCTCATCAGTGCAGTGCTGATGCTAGGATGGAGGTAAGACCATATAGCCACCCCAAGTGATCTCACATATGTGGGATCATCTAAGCCATGCCAGAGTGCTCAAACTAGAAAAACTAGTGAGCATGCATAATGCTAGCAGCAATGACTCATCCTAGTAGAGTGCTCAATTTGGACATGAAAGCAAAACTTTGTATGCCAAAGAGCTATATCTAACTATATATATATATATATATATATATATATATCTATCAGGGTCACAGAAAAGTTAAGTCTTAGTGATTTGTCCAACTTTTAGACATACCATATATATATATATATATATATATAGATAGGTATATGTACATATATTCATACATACATATAGGAAATTCATGTTTAACATACAGATGAAATCTTATTTTGCAATTCAAGACTTAATTATCATTTGCTTTGAGCATTACAATTAAAATGCACATTTTTTGTTCTTTTTGCTCAAAATGACATACAGTTTTTAAACTGTTTGTGAGTTTGTTTTATCAATACAGCACAAGAAGGCAAAGGAGCTGTTTTAACCACCGAAAAATGGGCTGGGGTAGAAAAATACAGCCTGTGGGAACTTTGAAGGAAGTTTTAAACTTTTCTCATTTTACTTTTCTGGTCAATGTATGAAACAACCAATTTGAATTGCTTTTGGTGTACACATATTTTATCATCAATCTTCAAATTAAAATAAAAAAAAAGAACAGAATGTGCTAAGAGCAATTCACCTGATATTCTTTTGCTTATTTGTTTTTTTTCTTCCTGTTGTTATCTTAGCCTAAAATCATCTGCAATCCTCCAAAACCTAACAAATACATGAATGCTATTCCCTGGGTGCTTCAACATCTGGTGTCTGACCAGACACATACTGGTGTCCAGGCTCTATGGCTAATGCATAATGTAAGCTTTCACATTGAGGCATGGAGAACTACTTGACAAGCACATAAAAACTCTGAATGGAAGAGATAACATTTTTCACATGCTTCTCAATTGCTTTTCTCAGGCCTGTGGTAGGAGGCAGTAAAAAAATTAAATTACATAACAATCCAAGTGTATCAAAAATGGTCACCGCACTACCTGGTGATCCCGCTCTGGAGCCGTTAATTGGGCGTCTGGGAAGTTAGACATATCATGGAGGGTCATCAGAGGCGTGGCATACTCCACAATAAAGTGGTACTTTTCGTTTGTCCCATCTGGCATCACTATTTCATGTACCGCATGCTTGTAACTTCTCTCCTTAATTCCTCCCCTGTTAATTTTACTCTCCGGGAGATTGCCGACCCATTTTACCCTGGAATCCGCTTCCTCAATGTCATCACATGTGAAGCACGTTTTTGGAAGTAGAATGAAAAGCTTCTTGTCTATTATCTTATGACGAAATGTCTCCGATTCTGATATCCGATGTTCCAGTCTTGGCAGCACCAGCCTCAGATAACCAAAGTAATAGCCCCAAGCCAGCCCATCAGCCACATTCTTGTTTTCTTTTTCGTTCAAATCCGATGTCTCTACAGGAGAGAGCTGTCGAAGACCCACAAGGAACGACAACTGCGGAACCACGAGACAGTTCAGGAAAAACAAGATGGAGAAACCTGGACTAGAGAATACTTCGTATTGTTCATACAGCCCAAAACACAGTGTCAGAGCGGAAGCGATGGCGACGACTAAAATCCCACCGAAATTATCGAAAGTGAAAGTTGTCTTCAGAACAACCTTCCAGTTTCCTCGATATCTCGCGTCCTTGTGTGTAATCTCTTCAAACAATAGGCACAATCTTCGTACTATTTCTCCGAGAACGACACTCAAGGTAAGCAAGGCTGTTTTAAACACCAGAAAATGAATCCCTTCCCTCTTTTCGTTCTCCTTCACTACGAACAAAAGCACCGCGCTACTAAATACAACCACGATCGTTGATGCGATCGTAGCAATATTTCCACGAAGCTCGGAAAGTGGTCCAAAGCCATTATGTGCTTGCTGAGCCACGTCATCTGCTCGGGGAGGATGATTATCAGCCATGGAGGATAAAACTATTCCTTTCTCACGAAGGACTTTTCTTACTCGTGAAGTTAGCCACAGCTTAATGCGCCAAATTGAAGAGAGCTAACCTATTACTCAACTTGAACGCCATTCACTTATTTGGGGAATCCCCTAGATGAATACTCTGGATCTGATTGGCCAGGAGGGGTTTACAGAGCCTCATCGTGGATATCGTCAGGGTGCACCCCCCTGGGGGAAAGCCCTGAATTAGGGCGGTTGACTCGAAGTTATAAAGTGCTCTCTCAGCAACTTTCACTTTCGAGATACCTTTCCCAGTGGAATAAAAACCAAAAGAAAATCGTTATTCTTAAATGGCCCGTCTGGTGTCCACACAGGCTAGAGAATTTGTAAACCTCTCTAGGCCCCTTGTGGAAAAATTTTGGTACTCGCGTGAGAGCCTTACAAACGGTTATTCAGCGTTAATATTCAAATACTTGCTATTATGTGAAAGCCAATGAAAATATAAAACTTACAATAGTTGGTTCCTCATTGAATTATTTTTTGTGCTTGGCGTAGAGAGGAGCATCGAGGAACATCAAGGAGCATCAGGGGACGTTTAAAGCCAGTGCCAATTGAGATAACACTTCTACGTCCTTAAAGAAAATACATCTACAGAAAGCGAGCATGGTTGTGTGAAAGATGTAAATGGCGCAAAACGACGTGATTGTCATCAGCGACGATGAAGGAGACTTTGTCAACAAAAAGATATCGGAGAAAACACAAATTATTGTTATCGATGAAGACGATGACATTGTCGAATTGACGGAAACGACGAGCAATGTCATTGAAACAATCGCAAGTAGTCAAGTTAAATCTGAGTCTTGTCGTCCGTTGAAAAATTTGAAATTCAGCGAAAATGGCGTTAAGAGGCTCCAAGCCCAGGTAAAGCTCATCGACATTGGAAAATCGAGGAAGCCACTGAAACTTAAAGCTGTGAAACCAGAGAATGACGAGGTAGTTGCAACCAGTTCAACCGAATTAAAAGAAACCAATTCATCGGTGCAGCAGGTGAGAATTGAGATGGAAAGATTCCCGTTCTTCCGATACTTATTCTAAAACAAAGTCTTAGTGTTAATGTATTGTTTGGCCATTGGTTTCTTTTATCCAAGTACTGTAAGCATATCGAAGTATAGGGTTATACGGAAATCTTGCTGAGTTTTCTTCAGAGCTTTTCTTCTAAGCTCTGAAGAAAATTGAATTTCTTGGAACAAGAAAAATTACAGCCCAATCTCTTTCATTCAGTGTGGTGTCTGGCCAGATCTTCATGAGCATCCCTAATCCAGATAAACTAGTAACCAAGCACAGTGTTTGGATGTACTTTCTAAACCACAAGGAGGCTTATTCATATCAAGGTTCCTTCATATCATCGTAATGCTGTTCAAAGTTGGTAATGTTGTTACTTAGGTTAGTCTAGCTTACTCAGTGGACAACAACTGCCATACTGGGGCTTATACTGGTATTGGCTGCATTTAGTTACCAGGACAACATGTGTTACTTTTCCTGGACAGGATGGTGGTTAACTGCAGGGTATCCATTATGCTCACTTACTCTCATGCTTAAAGTTGTGATTGTCACCAACCAGATTCTCTTGACCGAAAAAAAAAAAATAGAAACACTTGAACATTTACAGCCCTGACTGGTACATTTTGTAAATGTTTCATAGTTAGATTAAGAGCTTGAATCAGTCTAAGTAGAGGGATATTTTTTTCTAATAATCTTGCTTTCCATGAAACCCTGCGATATTGAAAGGGGACACAAGAAGAAAGGTTGTGTAAAAACTCTTTGAGGCTTTGTCAAAAGGTTTTATAGTTTCCTTGAATTTCTATGGTTTTTTTTGGGTTATAATTGGGCCCTCTACAAAAAATACCAAATTGACTTTGACTTTGACTTCGAAAAAAGTTGATGGGTGCATTACAAGTCTTTTTGCAGTCATCAAGTGTCACTGAAAGTTTGTTGTCTGAGGTGAAGAGAGGCAGTGTTTTGGCTAAGTGTGCTAACTACAAAACTCTCATCTTTCCTGTTGACTGATTCCTGATTCTCTATATGTGTCCAGGTTAAGACTGAAGAAGTGGATGCACACAATGGGGAGTTAAGAATGAACCTCTTTGAGAAATTCTGGTCTGGTAAACAAGAAATCATCGGCAACAAACCTGCAAAAGTCATTGAAAGTTTTGATGACTCATACAAACACAAAAAGGCTAAAAGCCCTTGTCAGTCTCCATCTTCATTAAAGCAGAGGAGACTCACTGCTGAGAGTTTCTCTCCTAAGAAGAGGCCTCCTTTACATGGGATTGTGAGAGATGGAGAGCTTTTACATTACACAACACCTTTACACTGCACAGTTCCACTGAAAAAATTAGAACTTGCAAGCAAACAAGAAGAAAGCTTGAGCAAAACCTTCACTGAAAACCAGCTGAATTCACTGCAGGCTCTTAAAGAAGAGAATTTTCACAAAACCTACCTGGAAACTGTCACCAGCTTTATGAGTCCACGTCGTAAGCCACCTCCATCCCTTCTGTTTTACCTGTTCAATAATATCTTGCTCTCCAAGCAAAGTGGCTGTGGTACAGAATGTTTTAGAATTCTCTTACGGATTCAAGAATTGCATCCTGCTGAGGTGGCACAGATGTTACAACAGAAAATTACATGGGAGTTTGTTTCCATGATAGTGAAGCTAGCAGGATGCACGCAGTCTCACACAGCGGAAAGCTTTAAAATGAATGCCTCCATGGCTTTGTCTTTCCTTGTAAGTGTCATGGAAAAGGAAGTTGAGAAAAAGAAAGTCTGCCTTGTCAAGACAAGTGCGCACCGATTTTTCTCAGTAGATAGACTTTCGGGTAATTTTCATGATGTTGTAGAGTGGGTTAAAAAGGCCACAGAAGAACATCGCGAGGAACAATTGGACCAACATTGTGGGCATAACTTCTGTCCACTATATTTATTACAAAGAATGCTTCAGTTGTCAGTGTTAGTCAGTCAAAGACCAGAGGACACTGCTGTAAGACTAGCCAATGATTTAGTTTTGGCTTATGTAGAGTTACCATCTATCAAGTATAAAACATTGTTGCTTCAGTCAATACAGTCACATTTATTGAAGACAAAGCTGATTGAAATTGTGGTGAAAAACTGTTGTTCTATTGATGAAGAGTTAGAGGAGGAAAGAATGACTAGCTCTGGATTGAAAAATGTGGTCTTAAACTTCAAAAGATCTCCACCTCTCTCTGATGGCATTGTTAGCACTACAAACTGTGAAGAATTTGTTATGCTTCTTGCATATTGGCTGCAAAGCTTTATTTTCTGTCACAAGAGGTCTTTAATGGCAAAAGGAAAAGAATCACAACGAGTTTTGTCCCTAAATGATGTGAAGGTACTGAGGAGAATTGAACAGGAAGTGTCTATTTTGACAGCTCGTTTAGAGTTATTATGTGACTCTACACTCTCACCAAGAAGCTACCAATTACTGCAATTAATCTTGTCACTAAAGAGTTTTGCACAAATTCCATAGATGATGTTGCTGCAAATTGTATGATGTCATGTAACAAGGGTGATTGAGACTGTTTTGTTATACTTAAGTAGCTTGATGCATGATTACAATCAAGAGAAAATCTCACCAACACCGTGATTTCTTGTGCTTCTGTTGGAAACTAAAAGAATCAGGGTGAAGAATGAGTCAGGTTGGTTTGGAAAAGTTTAGGACAAAGAACATGTGATGTGAATTAAATAGTTTATATATATCACAATTTTGGCAGATAGCATATTATAAATAAATACCATTCATATTCAGTGTACATTTTGGTGGCAAGTTTTTTTTTATAACCATTTATTTGAATGATGTGGGGATTTAGGAATGTTGTTTTAAATCCAGATTCACTGAAATCCAGGATATTATAATTTTCTAACCACCTGAAAAAAATTCCAAATCAATACAGAACAGTACTGACAATTACTGTTCACTACAGCTATTTTATTTTACAGCAGTTATCATTAGCATGCATTATCCCTTCTTCCTGGTCACTTAATCCTTTGACTCTCAGGATTGACCAAGAAAGAATTTCTCCTTACAGTGTCAATACAATATTAAGCAGACAAGTGATGAGAATAAAGAGAAATATGCATATGGGAATTATTAGTTGATCCAATATGGAATTCATAGAACTAACATCATAAGAACTGTATGGTTGACAGTAAGGAGAATTACTATTGAGATCTTGGGAGTGAAAGGGTTAACCCTCTTGGGCTGGGCACTATTCACTTGTGCAACATATACAATGAAAAAGTTATTCCTTTAAAAAAATGGGTGAATACATTTTATTGTCAAATAATCCTGTTGCGTTCATCAAAGGTATATCCGATTATTTTTTAATAATATGCACGTGGTTAAATTTTTATTCTCTAAGGAGAAGGCTTTAGATCAATTCTTGAACCCACTGATGTCAAAGAGGAAACACAAGGGAATAAGAGTTAAAATTCTCACAGCTGATCATTTTTAATTGTTTATCTTTCAGGCCATTTCTAATTTTCACCAGGAACCATGCTTAGCTGATAACATATTTATGCTATAGAAATTTGTGGCACTCTGTTTTCCTGGGAAGTGGTATTTTGTTGGTTATGGAAGAGAATTAAGACAGTTAATATTTAATTTTGATAGGACTGTATGTGAAAGTTAGAAATTATTTATTTTCAAGGTTTGGTATATAATATGTTGGTGAGAATAGTGTTTCTCCAAATGGAAATAAAGAGGATAGAATTGTAGCTGCCTTTTGCTTATGAATTTTTGAGAATTCTTATAGAGAAAAGCTGAAATTGTTCCTTATCCCAACCAGATCAGTCGTTAAGAATTCCAATAGGTGATGACAAGAGGCCAACTTACTAGAGCAGGTGGGTACCTTGATACTTGTAACTATTTTCATAGAGGACCTTGTGCCTGTTAAGAGTGGCTGGTACTCATGCCCTAATAATTTGCCTAGAGAACTAGCAGTATGCCATGGAAAAGGTGTAACCCTCTTCTTGAGACAAATCATATTCTTTAATAGTGGTGCACTTTTTGCTCGAGTGTTGCTACACCAAAACCAAAGTACTGATATTTATAATGGTTTTCCAGAATAAAGGAAAATATCACAACTGAAGCAGCTGAGCATTTTGCAATACAAAGAAATGTGTAGCAATTAGAGGGAAGAATTAACAATCAGATCATAGGAGTTAAAGGGTTAGCTCATAATTGTTTATTATCCAACTGACCATTTGTTATTTAGAGTTAGATGGGAGGGTGGGGAAGGGGTTGGGAGAAAAGTTGAGGAGATATTCAATGCTCCACCCCTTCCCCTCTCCTTTTTTGATGTCACTCACCCCCTCTGTATAAATTTATTTCTCTCTCCAGCCTTCAGCTGCCATCAAAACTCACCAACAGATTACTGTGAAATTGCTTGCCAAAATATTGCATGATCTATAGTCTAAGTGTGTGGTAGAGGGGGAGGAACATACCATTACTGAAATTTTACATGAAAGATAATTTTTTGTGACCACTTCTTAACTCATGCTATGGCTGTTTGAATGTTATTTCCCCAAGCACAATCCTCATGAAACAATGTGAATAGATTACAATACTAAATATTTTACTAGGCTAAATTTATGATAAGCAAGAAATGTTGTCAGCACTGAAAGGTATGGGGGTGGGGTGGGGAAAATTGCCTGCCAACTGGTTTTAATTTTTAACCTAATTGATTGAGAAAGTTATGGACCAATCACAGAGTGAGGAAGGGCAAAACTAAAGCACTCAACCAAACATTTCTCCATGTAGGATAACATGTACACTCAACTCTCCACTAACGGACACTTGTGAGCAGACAGTTCTTCATATGAAAACTCTTTCAGATTCTCTTTTTTTGCCTCCCAGTCAAACTCTGTATTTACACACTTCCATAAGAGACACTTTCCTAATTGTGCACAGACATTTTTGAAATAGAAAAAATTTGAGTTTTCTTACTCTGACAATAAAATCTGTCTTGAATTTGCAAATCATCAAATATAAGACCTTTGATAGAGCAATGGAACAGTAGAATATAATGGAATAAAGAAGAAGGCATTCCCAAAGAAGTTTGGTGCAGTACATTGTATTGATCAGTGGATTTTGTGCGGTCCAGCTAGCAGTGGACAAGCGCCACTACAGTGTTGGATGACGCAGAAATCGCTATTTTGTGGCAATGTAGTCAACATGCTCATTGAAGCTTTTGATCACCTTACTTTTGCCATGGTTTTTATTGACTTGCATCATGTGTTACCCAAGCAAACAAATCATGTAACATAAGTAAATCATGGGAATTTCATTTTACTTTTACGCTCCATTTTTAGGAGTCATTAAGCCCTTTTAAACAGAGAATAAATACTTTTTCATGTCTCTGAGGTCATGACTCCCACATCTCGCCTTTAAAATTACTCATATCCCACATTCTGCCTCAGTTTAAAGCCTCATTCCACATCCCGCCAAACCTATGTCGGACCCTCAAAATTAAGATGTCTGTTAATTTTTAAAACTTTTTGTAATTAGATCTTCTTATTCAAATATGAATCAACGGCTTTCCACAGAGCAGTTATGTTGCCTGCTCCAAATCCTGTAGCCCCACATCGCTGGATAACCTCCAGGAAAAAGGTTTCTTTGTTAAAAAGTGGTCTAGTAAAAACCTGCATCAAATATCTGTAAAATAACAACAAAAGAAAGGTAGTTAATTCACCACAAATACCTCCCACTAACAAAATGTTAGATTCCTCTTTGGAATCTCATCTTAACTCACTTGTTGTCAGCATCTTGGTTTACATTCATATTTTCCAAAGATGAGGCAGTGCTTTTGCTAGAGGTGAAGCTCTCTGCATCCAACAGAATACCATGTTTCTGGAGAGACTCCACACTCTCTCCTACATCTCTTATTTCCTGCACTTTATCTTCCTGTGAAGTGAGATTGAGAAGATTTACCAGTTGCCTATAGGCTCTTGCAGAAAAAAATTTGGATTGCCTAGCTCCTAAAAACTTTTGTTAAAGTAAAGTCACACCCAAATAAAAGTTCCTCCAAAGACCAAAGTTAGCTAACTTTAGCACCATGATTCTGTTGAGAGTGAAACCCTGATACATTGGCTAAACCACAGCTACACTTAAGATGAACTCATTTACATGTATGGCAAAAAAGAAGCCAATTGTGATGATCTTTCCAAAGATTGTTATCTTGATCAAACACCAAATTCTTCCAACTAATTTACAAGGAGATGTGTAACAGTTAGAGGGGAGAATTGACAATCAGATCATAAGAGTTAAGGGTTAGCAAGAAGTAACCAGAGCTAACCCTATGAAATTGAACTTGGGTACCTCCTTCTCTACGGTCCCCAAGCCTCTTACATGTATCCTAAATTAATCATCACTGTATAGCTTGCGTACCTCAGAATAATAAGCAGATGGAGGATCAATAAACTTGACTCCACTTTCCTTTAATGCAGCAACAGCTTCAGTTATATTTGGTGTATGCAGACCTATGTGCTGTATGCCTGGTCCTCCATGCTCTGTTAGGAATGTTTGTACCTGGTTAGGACCTGCAAAAATAAAAAAAAACAACAATCTTAACCTAAAAGATACCCATTTTATGTTTAACAAGTAACACAAACTTTCTAAATAATTTTATCAGCCTACAATCACACCCCTTCCCCATTTTTAGAGTGTTAGAACAATACATAAAATTCAGGTCATTTTTTTTTAAACTTAACACTAAAAAAAACCATCCATGAAGTTGTTACTCCTTTGGCTCCCAAGATTTCATGAGTAATTCTCCTTAATATCTACCATAATTATTTTTTACTGATGCTAGTTTGGAAAAATTAGTATTGGCCAGATTGCTACACAGTATTCAAAATGGCAGCCTCTGTGTTCCACTTTTCAACACAAATAAAAGCAATTTTCAAAAGTGAAGGTTACTGTTCAAAATCTCAAAACAATGTGTGTTACCATTTTACAAGTAACTTTTAATGCTTAAGATGAAAATCATATGGTAACAAATGAAGTAATTTTCTCCTTTAAACTTGTTGAAAGTGTAGAGTAAAGGAACTCTCCTTTTTTCTCTAGGTAAGTTTCTAAAAGGCCCTCTGTAGTATATTGCATATTACAGCTACAAGTACTTGTACCAAGATTAGTGATATTGCTGTACAACTACTGAATGATGTGAAAGTACTGAAATCAAGTAACATGATTGCACTAAATTTTTAGATAGCTGATCATTCAACAAAGACAAAATATAGAAAGCAAAGGAAGAGCGAGTGTCTCCTGACTGAACCACTAAATGAACACAGAACACCCCCCCCCCCCCCATGGTCTTATAAGCCCACTCTCTTGAGCCGCAGGAGTTAATCAACCCTCTAAGGGTTTATTAAGGCCTATTTACACGGTACGACTTTGTCGCATGCGACAAGCTTACGACAGGCTTACGACACGAATTGTTTCGTGTAAATCAAACCTACAACTCGCTTACGACTCTTAAGTCATGTCGTAAGCCTGTCGTAAGCTTGTCGCATGCGACAAAGTCGTGCCGTGTAAATAGGCCTTTACACAACCCTGAATGATTTTGTCAATTGAAACAAATGTTCTAACCTTGTCCAGGGAGAGGTTCTGCGAAAACGAACTTTACGCCTCCTCCTGGTTCATCGGTGTCTATTCTCAGCTCTGATTCCGAGCAAAACCAATACTGCATGGCTGCCAACTTCATTCCGATGCTCGCTCCTTGTATTGAGCTCTGCACAATGAAGCCGTCCGATTTCTCGTCAGAGCTGATATTAAACCTACTAAACCCAAAACATCGCTCATACCATTTCATTATCGCCTGAGAAGTCCCTAACGAGCATGCAAACGTAATGTGATCAAAGTGTGTTAAAATACGATCGCCAATCACTGTATTCTTGTTTGACGAGATCGATGGGGTTACATAATCAAATCCTTCGCGTAACGCTCTCTTGTCACTTCGATGAAAACCCGGCAAAAACACACCGTTGTAACCAGAAGCATTTAACAATGTGTGAACAACGTTCCCTACAGGAGTTTGTATAACGGCAGATTCCACCACTCCATTGCTATCAGCCAATGTTTCTGGTCTTTTGATAACTTTCCCGTCATTTCTTTCTACATTATCCACCACATTTTTCACATCTTTGACTTCAAGGGCAACATTGTAAACGGTGTCTCGCTCACCGGCGCCTTCGCTCAAAACAAAGTTTATAGAGTCCCGGTTCAGAGTGACCCGATTAGGAAAGGAAGACGAAGCAAGCACTCTAAACCCAAAGTGTCCGCATAATTGCCTCAAACTTTGCTGAAGATTTTGACAACGTATTTCGACATGATGCAAACGAACCACCATGTTTCTTTAATTCAGAACTAGTACCAGTCTCTACTCATGCGAACCAAGTCCATTTCAGCCCAGAACTTTAACGGGAGGGGTAGTAACGATAAAATGCAACCCAGTGCGGTGAGATTGCTCATTCCAGGTTCGTTACCGGCGGTATTGCCCTCAGTAGCGTAGTATTTCACAGACTGTAGCTTGCGGAGTATTATTATCGGAGATGGCCAGAGAGGCACGTGTGGCACGGCTTATGCGCGCAGGTTGAGCTTAAGCGCGCGTGAAAGGTGCGGTTACCCCGCTATAGCTGGATACCTTACTTAATCCCTTACCGAAGCACTGCAGGCTACGGTACCTCTGGATCCTTTACTTCTTGAATTCCTCAGCTCGAACTTGTGGCTTTGCAACTCAAAGTTTTGTCCCTTTTGTATCACTCAAGTGGTTCCTTTTCCTTCTTTGCCGCAATCAGTGAACTGATCGATTCAAACAAATCATGCAAAAAGTTTTTTTCAAACCTGTATTAATGTATTTCACGTAATTTGCACCTAATAAGGTCAACGACTATGCGTGTGACAGTAGCACAGGGAGGTGATTTTTTTAGGGATATGTGAAGAATCAAGGCCTAAGAAATTCGCAAATTGTATTCGCATTGGGGCACCAAAACGACTCACACCCACCCAAGAAATACGCGCCAAGGTGCAGATTTGCTTCGGAGTTTTCACAACTTACATGGGCGGTTCAATGTGTTTTCAAATGCTTGTCAACATTGTCGAGAAACATTTATGATCCTGACTGCGAAAAAAAATTGTCATTGAAGATGGGGGAGCTCGCGAAAAAAGTAAATGGACTTTGGTCTCAAATCTTTCTTTTCTCTCCGAATTACTTTTTACGTTCACCAACTCAGATAGCAAAGGCTAGGAGTGCTTATCGTGGAAAGACTATAGTAAACCTTTTGAGTTATTTATCCATTTTAAATTTTCTAAGCAAATCTCCCATGTGAAACAAACTTCGCCCTCAGGGAAAGACCCTGGGTCGACCATGGGAGCGAGGCTCCTAACCCGCCCACTGTAACGCCCCCTTTCGGCTTCAGGTGAATGCCGGGAATCTACAGCGGGAAAGAAACAAGAGCAGAAAGACTTCTCTTGTGTTGGGAAATTCCGAGGCACAGTTCCACGTGTAATATTCTGGTAAGGAAAACTAATTTACGAACTTAAGTCTTTTCGATTATTGCTTTCTCGATTTCGTGGGTTTCACTCCACGGTGCGTAGATCGATTCTTTGAAACTACTTCGTGATACAGAAAACTCGATTTGATAGACGTGCATTTGAAATATAATTAGTTAGCGCACCACGTACATTTTTGTAAATTCTTGATTGATAGCCGTTGCTCCATTTTAGGATATATCTTATCTTATCTTAGGCAAACAGTAAAATCTTTTTGTTTCAAACGGTTAACGTGAATGTAATACTACGGCGAACAGGTACCAGAGCCCCGTGAATCAAATTGAATCTCAAGTACGTTTACAAATAAACGTATCGCCTACCGGTACTTTTGATGAGAATTCTAACGCGTAAATTAAAGGTAATACTACATATTACATTTCATTTTTTATTTTTGAGAAATTAATCGATGAAGTACAATTTAACCCAGATTGCACTCAGCTTAGCTGATTACAAAATGTAATGATCATTTGCTTGATTACTTTATTGTGGATAGGTTTTGTTTATTCATTGTGGTGAATATCCTGGTAATAAAGAAATGTCCTTTGTCAAGTAATACTTATCTTCTTCATATGATGAGGTCAGTCAAAATTTTTATGCACTTGACCTCCCTCTGCATTAAGAAAAAGGGATAATTCACAACTGTTGTTTAAAAAAAAACTTCCATAAAGAGAATTCTGTAGGATTCCTCCAATGTAAAAATTTTGCTAGTATTTTACATAGGTTTGCTTCGTTTAGAATGTTACTGGAGTGATTATAAATAAATGATGCAACAAAAATACACTTTTTTCCCTTTATTAAGAAACATGGAAACGCCAAGATTGGAAGGTGGAAGAATTAATTTGGATGCCCCTCGTTATGACCAATCAACATTTCTTGGACGTGCTAAACACTTTTTCACGGTTACTGACCCAAAGAATATTTTGCGTTCAGCGAAAGAACTTGATGATGCAAAAGAACTTCTTCTAAAGTACAGGTAAAAAACCAACTGTCCTGGGGAGTACCAAGTTCAATTTAGCTAATTGATTTTGCCTTATAGCTACATTAAAAAAAGATATGATACTTAAAAAACATGAATGAGGCAAGGTAGCCAGTGGGTCTCTATACAGGCCCAAGTGGCCCATGGGGCCGGTGCTTAGCTCCGGTTTTAAGGTAGCCAGTGGAAGCCAGTAAATCTCTTATAATGGACTCCCCTGTAATAATTCTTTACTAGTATTACAATTGAAATACCAATTTTGTGATTGTAAGGAAAATATCTGGCTCAGGGTTTTAACAAAGA
This sequence comes from Pocillopora damicornis, assembly GCF_964200805.1. Classification (NCBI taxonomy): domain Eukaryota; kingdom Metazoa; phylum Cnidaria; class Anthozoa; order Scleractinia; family Pocilloporidae; genus Pocillopora; species Pocillopora damicornis. The sequence continues at coordinate 31,485,396 of NC_142671.1, forward strand.
GACCTGGTGCAAAATATTGTCTTGTTCAACTCAACCTGACTCATTCATTAAGCATTTTACAGATGGATGGAGTTTCTTTCTCCTTCTTCCTTTCTTCTTTCACACAGCTGTAGGGCTTTTTCTGGTTCTGCTTGCTTCATTGTGTATGCCCACCATGCAGGGATTTTAAGAAGTATTTTTCAATAGAAATGCACATGGGCTGTATGGAATATATGATAAATATTATCCTTACCCATACAAGGTTGTGATCTTAAGCTTAGGTTAAAAAAGTGAAAAGGACAAAGAAAGGGAACAAGAAGGGAAGACAGATGAACGCTCAGACACACTTCAAAGAATAAGGATTGCATTTGTGTAATTGTTTTTTTGTTTCAGAGCTTATTTGCAAATATTTTAATTTTAATTAATATGTTTCTTGTTTCCTACTGCTGTGAGTTCTTTTTGTTCTGCCAACATGATTCAATAGCATTACAGTGTTAGATTTAGGTTATCAAATAAGAAAGGCTCTAAATTTTACACTTATTACTAGTTACTCATCAATTTTTGCAGGCAGAAAAAAGAACCTGCTGGAACCACTGATGCTCAAATATGGACTGCTAAGAAGGTCTATGAGTCAGCTTTCCATCCTGATACAGGAGATAAAATGTTCATTATTGGACGAATGTCAGCACAAGTACCAATGAATATGTCAATATGTGGTTGTATGTTGACATTTTACAAGTTAGTATCTCATGTTTTATTTCATGTTATAACATAGCTAGTAAATTTGTCTACTCAAATTCAATTGCATGAGCATGCTTCATATTCCTATTGTGCACGCTCATGACGTCTGCAAACAAATCCCTCAAGAAAAAAATTTTCCATTGGGTTGAAAATGTTATAAAACAATTGGTTCATACGTCAGCTGTGTGTTCATCAATATATGAAGCACTTGGGAAGTTTGGAGAGCACTCAAGAAGCTAGAGTTGCTCTTGGCTATGCCTCAAGCAACTCTTACACATCTTTCGTGCTCTCCAAACTTCCCGTGTGCTTCATATCTCAATGAACGCACACTGACATATGAACCAATTGTTAATTGTAGTGTAACCAGTTTTGAGAGGGCATACAATATATCCCTTGCTTGTGAACCCTTTAACCCTCTAACTCCCAAGATCTTATTAGTAATTCTCCTTATTATCTCCCACATAGTTCTTGTGATGTTAGTTTGGAGAATTTGGTATTGGATCATTGTATAATCCCCTAACTGATATTTTTCTTTATTCTCAAAACTTGACGTCTACTTGATTTTGTTTCAATATTGTAAGGAGAAATTCTGTCTTGGTCACTCATGGGAATCTAAGAGGATAAACTCCTGGCAGAAATGGGTGAAAAATTAGCAACATTTTGAATCTGGTAGTTTCAGTTTAAATCTATTATAATAATGTTATGAAACTTTGGTGAAGCTCCAAATTTTCAGAATGTCTGAAATCATGATTAATGAATATTTTTTCAGGAGCACGTCAGCTGTTCTCTTCTGGCAGTGGATCAATCAGTCATTTAATGCAGTAGTGAACTACACAAACCGGAGCGGCGACTCACTAATAACAAATGAGTAAGATTATATCTTGGTTCTTTGACAACTTATTGCATGTGTTTGTAGAATATCTATATTTTAGTATAATTGTTCAGGTGACTATGGAGATGTGTATGTTCTGATTGGCTGAGGATTGCATCATATCTTGCTATTTTCATTTCTCGTCATATTCCAATTTCAAGGTGGCTGCATTGCATTTTGTCAATGTGTCTGAGGAAATGATAAACAAAATTAAGTTGAGAAGAGCACAAAAGATGCTTCTGAGATTGATGGAACACTTTTCAAAAGAAAGTTGTTAAGTTTTTACTGATTTAATTGAATAAACCTGATAAAACTTCTTGCTTATCTTGATACAAGTCATCACTGCAATTATACAAACTATGCACAGTGCTTTCCTTATTTACAGAATTTATAACAGAATTTGAAAGTACCTGAACAGTTATACTGAAACAGTTATTTGCCTCAGGCTCAGTGAACACTTTTGAATAATCCCCTCTACTTGGGATTGAGTAATCTCAGAGACAAAGTTTGTCTCTGAGATTACTCAAAGTATTCACTTCATCTTCAGTGAATAATTGTTAATTATTGAGACATGCTCCTAGCTATCCACATGTAAGCAAGATGAAGTGAATCCTGTGCTCTGATTGGGTAATCCCAAAAAGTAAGACAAGATAGGTTCCTTGTACTCCTTATAATCTGTGTTAAATGTTTAAGTATTTATAATTAGTGTATACCAAAACAGTGGATACTGCTCTGATTGGATACTGAGTGGATACTGCTCTGATTGGCTAATCATACTCTGAATACCTTTTGCTATTCACCTCCTAGGGATTTGCACTCAAACATATTGTTATTGTTGAGTGAATAAATAAGTTAAAATCATCTTTTTGTGCTATCTCTGTCTCACTGTCGTAGTATTAACAATAAAATAACTATTCAGAACTACTAAACACTAATTACCACCAATGAATATTATGTTACTTTGAATGATATTAATAACTATCAATTCCTTTGACACAGACAGTTGGGAATGGGATATGCATTTGCCACAACAGGAGCTGTTGCTGTTGCCTTGGGATTAAACCACTTGACTAAGGTGAAGTGCAGTCCCCTTTTGCATATTCAATAGGCTAGCAGTAAACATGTTTTGATAACTCAGTTATTAGACAGGCCAGGCAATTGTCAACCGTGGACTTATAAAAGTTTTTGGTCCAACTGTAGATCTAGAAGTTTGTTGGGTGCCCAGTGGACAGAAGCCTAAATGAAATATATTATTTCATGAGTCTGCTGCTGTGTTTTGGTTAAGCAACTGATGAAAAGTTATCTGTCATCTGCACTTTGTAACACCGTCAACTATCAACATGATTTTTGTGAGAAGGGCACTGATTTGTTCCCATAATCCAATAACTCCAAAGGATTAATGATGATGGATGAAGTTCAAACCTTACTGCCTATTATAAGTCTATTTGGGATAACCATTAATTTTGATTGGTTAATTTTACAGTCAGCTCCACCTTTGATTGGTAGATTTGTTCCATTTGCTGCTGTTGCTGCGGCAAACTGTGTGAACATTCCTCTTATGCGACAAACGTATGTGGACTCTTCTTGCTGACTATTAGTATAAAAATCAGGTAATAACATGATTTCAAGTGATATTTGGTGTTAATGAGCAAGAGTAAATTTTTCTAAGACAACAAAATTGCATGACCTGATAGGGCAAGTGCAATTTGTAGTCTGAAAAATTAACAAGTGCTTATTACACCAAATTGCAAGAGAAATCATGTTATTATTTGTTGATAAGGCACACGAAAAAACATCACAGAAAGTCAAGAAGGATGTGCATGCTAAATGTACTTGTAGTTTGCATTTATGTTACAACTTTGCACTCTGTTACATGAGAATGCACTCATTTTCAGTCAACCAGAAGGGTGTAATTTCTTCATGTTTATTATTAAGTTTTAAATAATTGTTTTAAGTGCATATCTTTTACATAACAGTAAAATAAGTTTGATTTTTTTACATGGTTCAAATACAATTGCTTCAAAGGAGCACTAACTTGTCCTTTTTTAGTATGATTATTGCATCAACAGAATAAAAATCTCGATTTATTTTAGATTTGATTGATCTTCCTTTATTTGCATGGGACTTGAAATCCTGGATCTCACATTTTTCTCTTCATCAGTTAGCTGTTTTACTTTGAAGTAGAAAAGAGTTTGATTAATTTTATACTTGTCTTTCTTTAATTAAAGTAAGTAATTTGTTCCTGATTGCAGGGAGTTATTGAGGGGAATTCCTGTAACTGATGAAGATGGAAACAGAATTGGAGAATCAAAGGTGAGCATTTTCTTCAACCACAGTTTTTTTTTTCAGATTATACTAACTTAATATAGAAGTCATTATTTTTCCTTTTGTCCATCCTCTACTCCCCTCCCCCCAAAAATTGCTCAGCTTCCCACAAATTTTCATTCTACTCCAGCGCATTTTTAAATAACAATTTTTTTTATTTCACCAGTCAGCTCAGAATTTACCTCCTTTCTTACTCTCTATAATGTAAAAAGATGTTTCACTCTGTACCACACCCTGCCTATGCTTTAGTTAAATCTTGCTGGCCCAGAAACTGCTTGAGTTGATGGGAAATAGCCAAGATTTGCTGACAGACAACCAGTTGTCTGCTATGGAGAACTGTTCTTCACTTTTACTCAGACAGCTTGACCTTCCATCATTTATTTTCAGTTCAACATATTGCACCAAATTTGTATAAACTCTGCCAGCTCAACCATTGCATTTTTATGTGCTCTTTTCACATTTCAGGCTGCAGCACGGAAAGCCATAGGAAGTGTCGTGTTTTCCAGAATAGTTATGGCATCTCCTGGAATGTGTAAGCTTACTACAATGAGTTTTTTCTATGGTTCATAATATGTTATTTAATGTTAGACATTGTCATAATATTATTTAATACTACTTAAGTTACCCAACAGGGTAATTGTGAAGAAGAGCTCCCCAAAAAACCTGTCGGCTGACTGTCGGTCAACTGTTGGCTGACAGGTTACCGACAGTCTACCGACAGCTAACCAACAGGTTACCGACAGGTTAAGATGTTGTATCAAGCGAAAACCGAGAGAAAACATTAAGGTTTCTGTTGACGTTTCACGGACAAGCTACCGACAAGCTACCGACAGGTTACCGACACATTACCAACAGTCGGCCGACTGTCGGCCGACTGTCGGTCCACTGTCGGCCGACAGGTAGCCTATATTTCGGGCAAAACCTGTCGGCCGACTGTTGGCTGACAGTTGACCGACAGTCGGCCGACAGGTTTTTTGGGGAGCTCTTCTTCACAATTACCCAACAGTCCTTTAACATGTAAATTATCAAGAATTACTTGCACTGCACATATTTTCTTCATTAGTCAACAGCATATTACAATATTGTATTGGAGTTTTTTTGGATGCTTTAGTGACTGGCAATATTGCTGAATCTATGAGATTTTTATTAACTTATAATTATTAGGTTGATCACCACAAAAGTGGAGAAGATGTTTTAGCTTGCTATGGTGTTGGTTTCATGTGCAATGTAATTTGAGATGTCCAGCAGTAGAGCCGTTAAAACAAGCTGCTTGAAAGGCACACAAAACTACTAGATAAAAGCAAGCCAAGATGCTCTGAGTGCTTGTTAGTTTTCTTCATTGGGCTACTGCCATTTGGCTATAATTAGGGTCCTTTTGGCAGGCTTGTAGTGGATGTGTTTGTAAACTTGCAGTAAACTGATTAACGGTATTTTAACATTTTGCACCTTTTACTTTCAGCTATCCCACCAATTATAATGAACTATCTAGATACAAAGCCATTTATGAAGGTAAGCTTTGGTTAAACAGGTTTGTCTTAAGCTATTTCTTTTTCTCTAACCCAGCTTTGCTAAATTTTAAATTTTGTCATTTTTATGGACTGAAATAGGTTCAAATGTACTGGCAAATGTTAATTAACTAAATAGTTTATTAAAGAAATGATTGGATAGTTTAATAAACTTCTGAATGAAGAAGAGAACAAAATTTAATGTGTTAAGTAGTGAATTTATTTGTTGATTTGATTATAATTGTTGATGAAATATAGGTAATATACACCAATGGCCTCTTGACATTACCTCACAAGAGGGTGGTGTTTGTTTTTCATTAAATAATGTTTGAATATGATATATAAAAATTCTGTCTTTGTTATAATCTTAGCGGTGGCCAATTTTAGCCTCTCCAATTCAAGTTGGATTAGTGGGATTGTGGTAAGTATGATACATACAGAAAACCATACCTTAAGAGCATGATAACATATTCAAAAGTTTTGATATTGTATTTGCTGGAAAAGAATTCAAAGAAAAAGACAGTGGAGTATAACTTGTGACTAATGATTAGTGAATAAGAGCAATATCAGCCTCTTGAAATGTAAGAATTTGCTAAAAAAAAGAAAAGGAACCAGTACTTCAAGAAGAATAAGGGCTTCAAAGCATCACACTGGCTTTTGAGGTTATGGGTGCAAGGTAGTTTTGGGAATTCTTTTGTGGTTTATTTCCTGTAATTGTCATGGTAGCTGTGAGTGTAGTGATCACCACAGTAAGAGGGTGGTTTGGGTACAAAAGCTGAGTAAAAGAACTGAATGCAAGAACTACTCTGACTTGCATTTGTCATTGATAATTACATACATTAGAGATTATTCCATGGAAAGTATGCATGAACAATTTTTATTCACAAGTTGCAATGCATCAGCAAAATAAACAAGTGAGTGAAACAAATGAGTGAGTTTGTGATCCATTGCAACAAGAGCCAAAAAAATCATTCAAGCACTTTCCATGGTATGATGTTTTCATTTCACACATACTGAGACTTTTTTCTTACTGATCAAAACATTTCAAAGGTGGGAAGCAAAAGACTAGCTGTAAAAAAAACATTTTTTGTTCAATCAGAGACATGAATGATAGTACTTCTCGGTGTAAATCTCAGTTTGTTTGAAATCAAATCTTTTTTTGGGACTTATAGTGTTTTTTCTTTTATTCTTTTAAGCTTGGTGTTTGCAACTCCCTTGTGTTGTGCAATCTTTCCACAAAAGAGGTTAGTACACTGTATTATATGCTGAGATACTTTATTTTCCAGTGTAATTTTCTGAAGTTGAAAACACCAAAACGTTGTAGTTGAAATTGTGCAGGACTCTTATTAAAACCATTTATTCAGCTTTTACCCTAATCAACAAGTGTGAAGTGGGTGATTAATAAGCAACATATTATGCAAACTTTGACCGAAATATGCAAATAGAAAATCAGTAAACTGCTTGCAGACTGTTTTTTCCAATTGTCAGCATTCATTAATGCTTTGATTTGTCAAATTTCCCCATCAAAACTGTCAACTATGAAAGTTGTCAGATCCCTCATTTAATCTTTGTAGGAATTTACTACCTTAGAGTTAGTGGTGAAATCATAAATACCAAGGTTAAATTATAATGGTTTACAACTAGTGTTTGGTTCACAGATTACATGAAGAACACCTCATCAAAATCACCTTTTTCAAAAGATGAAATCCACAAATTATGCATTACAATAATACTATTGGGCAACCCTTTCCTCTTAACGGGGAGCGAGAGGTTAATTATGGGGGATAAATTTGGGATGGAAAGAGATACATGTAGGAGTGACTAAGTGTATTGTCTTGAACTGTAGGAGAAGAACAGTAAAAAAAACACAATAAATTGAGCAATTGTGATTATTTTCCAGCTATAAAACAAGTTGTTTTTTGCCTTTCCACCTTGCAGCTCTATAGCAGTCTCAAAACTTGAACCTGAACTTCAAGAAATCATCAAACAAAGAGGAGGAACTCCACTGAAATATGTGTACTTCAACAAGGGACTTTGAATCATGATATTACTATTAATTTATTAAGAGGAATTGATTAGAATTTATGTGCAATTGTTGTGTGCATCTTATAGCATGCTAACAATTTTTTAATCACCCTGTGTATCAAGTGAATTTTGGTATACTTTCTGTAAGGTTCAGTTGCAATAAACTTTTAAATCAACTGCAGTAGAGGTATGTTGAAGTGACCATATAATTTTTATCTCCACCTAAATTGCAAGTTTCCAAAGAGTTGCCTGGTAACCTTTTGAAAATTGTGTCTGACTGTTTTAAAATTTGGGCTGTTGGCAGCCCTATTTGACATCTTGTCCAGCTATGAATTTTCATCCACACAATGTGGTTTGTCATGCAGGTTGAACTCCTCAGAGCCATGTCATTGTGGCCAGGTTACCAAAGTTTTTTTCTTCAAAGTGATATATTCCATAATTAAATTTTTTGCTCATTTGAAGACAACTAACAACAGGTTTTGCAACTCTTTGGAATCTCAAACAAGGAGTAATAGTAAATTTTATGAAATGTACTAGATGGTAGAAATAGAAAACATATTTTTCTGCAGCATACATATTCAATAATTCATATCTAAATTTGTGAATTTTTCACTTCATGAATTCATCCTATTTAAGTCACAAAGATAAGTTATTAGAAGAAATAAGATATTTTTCATGGTCTTGGTCTCAAGCATTGGGAATTTATGCAATGTTACATAGGATTTTCTAAATTTTTGAGGGAATTTAACCCTGTAACTCCTAAGATCTACTTGTTAATTCTCCTCTCCAGCTGCTACACATTTCTTTGTTGATTAGTTACGAGAATTTGGTGTTAGATCAAGATAACAACTTCTAACTGATAAGTTTGAGTATTCTTATTACCTGTTTGCTGAACAGTGTGTGGATATTATAGGGAGAAGTTACATGTTAATCGCTTTTGGTGGCTTAATGGTTAAGCATATGTGAATGTGTGTTCATGTTAATAAAAATATGGGAGTTAAAATTTTACATACAATAAATTAATTTCGTGGTGAGTGACAGTTTTTTATATTATCAATGGTAATTCAGTTTCATTCGTGGAATTTGGTTTTTTGCAATTATTAACATCATTAAGAACCAGGAATTTAAATTAATTGTGTCAAAAAAAATATGCACTGGTATCCTTTGTGTAACAAACATGATAACATTTTAAAGGAGGTCAATTTCTGAATAAACCGTGGTGCTGTGCCAGTGGGAGGGTATAGCAGGGTAATTTGGTATTATCAACATTATCAACTGAGTCAATAAAAAAAATTGGCCTTTGTAAAGAGTTTCTTCATGGTGAAGAGAGTTTTGAAACTCTTTACAGTGGCCAATTTATGTTAACTCAGTTGATAATAGCAAATTAAGTGTTAATCATGTTCATAATTATGGAATTTTCCAGAACTGCAAATAAATCACATGGTATTTGCTTTATGATCATGCTCTTTACTTTGTTGTTGTTGTTGTTGTTTTTTATGGGGGGGGGGAGGGTAAGGGACCTGGCTCTAGAGGCAGGATCATAATGGAAGGATAAGTGCAAAGCATTGGTTTGAAAGTAATCTATCCCTTTCTAGCATAGACAATTCTACCTAGCCTAACTATATTAAAGGCGAGGGTTCTAGAAAAACTCATAGCCCTATGTCACCCAAGTGGGACTAGCATCCAATAGTCCATGAAGGGTGGAGTCAGGACAGGGACTTAGATTGGTCCACGAAAGAGGTGGGAGAGGCAATTCACAACAAAGCCCACAAATGGACCCTAAAACCAAAGCAGGGGATAAGGGATTCATACTTTCAGTGTACTGCAAGCTTGAAATGCTGTCTTTTTTTGTTTTTGTTATCGTTTTAGCTTTTTTTCATAGTGCTGTATAGCATGGGAGATTGATAACAAAATGATCATCAATCACTAATGGATCACAAATTACCATTTTCCTCTCTTCACAAGATGTATTGATATTTTCTACTTTTTGCTTGTTTGTGCTTTTTCTGTGTTTCCTCAATGAGGTAAAACAATGAAGAGTGCAACCTTGACGGCGAGGGATTGGGCCGTCATATTCCAAATATGGTATTTCTCCAATGAGAATATAAACAAGTCCTCACCACTGGTGGTTCTCTCTCTCACGGTCGTTGTGGTTGGAGTGGAATAGGAATTTCATTACGGTGTAACCGTTGTTACGTTAAAAAATTGGGTTATAATTTGAAAGGCGAAACTGTAATTTTTGTGATTCGCCCTTTTTTTTTCGTTTTAATTTGTACTTTAAACCGCTAAAAATGCTTCGCCTTTGTGCTCGTCCATTGAACAGAAATCTGTTTCGTGTGACGAGATTGTATTCTACTCCAGCCGCTGCGACCAAACATCAGCTCACGCCTGAAGACATTTTCAAGCGGGAGGACACCTATGGCGCCCACAACTACCATCCTCTTCCAGCAGCTTTGGCAAAGGGTGAAGGAGTATTCGTCTGGGATGTGACTGGAAAGCGATACTTCGACTTTCTCGCCGCGTACTCGGCTGTGAACCAAGGACATTGCCATCCTCGAATTGTGAAAACGCTTCAAGACCAAGCAGAAATCTTGACGCTGACCTCTAGAGCGTTTTATAACGATGTTTTGGGGGAATTCGAAGAGTTTGCTACAAAACTTTTTGGCTATGACAAACTACTGCCCATGAACACGGGAGTCGAGGGAGGTGAAACAGCTTGTAAGTTGGCGCGAAAATGGGGTTATCAGGTGAAGGGAATTCCAGCAAACAAAGGCAAAATTGTCTTCGCTGAAGAGAATTTTTGGGGAAGGACGTTAGCCGCGGTGTCATCGTCATCTGATCCAGACTGTTACGGTGAATACGGTCCTTTTATGCCAGGCTTTGAACTCATTCCGTACAACGACCTTGCTGCTTTGGAGGTGAGTGTTGTGATTATCATCAGACACTAGTTCAGTGCCACGTGTTCTTAAACTAGAAATGTAGAGAAACGGGTGTGTTATTACAAACACTCTCCCTGAATGTTCTTCCTTATCGCATCGTCGTGTTAAAAATATATGGAAAGACCTTAAATTCTCGAGGTAACACTTTTCAGTTATCCTTTTCCAATAAAGAAACCCCCTATTTATTGCTAAAAATCAAAATAAGCGCCCAATTAAGGGAACAATCGTTGAGACAGTGAAAAGAGTTCCCTAAATATAGATGTGCCCTCAATGAATGAAACCAATAAAAAGGTTACACAGAACTTCTGTTTAGGTGATACAATAAAAATAGACCATAGAGAGAATATAAGAATATAAAGGTCACAAGGAGTCTGCCTTGGAATTGGGGTGGGGAAGAGGGGGGGAGGGGTGCACCTTTGAGTGAGGGTAACAGCTACAAACATAATGTGGAACCTCTTTCTAGAGGAAACCCTTTGCACTTGAGTAAGGTGAACCATGAAGGGATGGAAACTTCAGTTAGGGAACATCTGCTAGACTGTGATAAATGTTGGGGATTGGCAATTGTGGGGATCACCTTCAATGAGGGTAACTGAGAGAAGTGAGGTAAAAAGGGTTATTGCTCTTAAATTACTCCTTTGTTCAAGGCTGAGCTCTAGGGGCACCTGGTCACCTCAGGCAACTAACATTTGGTCCCAGGCGACTGAAAAAATATTCTGGTTGCCCAGCCAGGCACTCAGCCCCTTGAGTAGCATTTGCCTCTGTGGTAAATGAGGTGATTGATTGACACATTTTTATTTGGTTGATTTATAAGCATTACTAGCAGAAAAATATTCTTTTGCGCAACATGTAGTCAAATTATTCACATTCAAAGATCTTGAAGTTACTATCGCGTTTTGTTCCACATGATTTCACACAAACTTAAATTACAATAATTATTGAAATAATAGTTCGTTTCACTTCACGCATGATGAACTGCACAGACATTGCAAGAATTTGCGTTGAACACTGCAATCTTCCTTGAGATAATAAATGTCTGATTTATTTTAGTGTTTTGATGGATTTGGAAAGTGCAGTGCTTTTATCTTTATTTCAAACCAAGATTCATTCTATATGCAAATATCCAGCAAGTCAGCTTTGTTGGTAGTTGTTTATCGATGGCTGTGATAAGTGACTTGCAATTACTTTATGAAGATTTGGCGAGAACTGAGCTTATAATGATTTCTTATCTAGACTTGTTTATTTTGGTGCTTTCAAATGAAAGTTCTTAGCAGTTTTAACATATCCAAGGAAGCACGATTGCCATTTTGAAAAACAACACAGGCTCACTGCTAAAAATAGCAACACACTCCATCGTGCAGTGTGAAAGTCTTAATATTCAGAGAAAGATTTAAAATGTAGCTTTTCCACAATCCCTCAGCTTTCCTGCAAGTGTAAGAATTCTTGAAATTTATGGTTTGATTAAATATAAACTGATTAAAACACAAAATAAATTAATTATAAATTATTAATTACTAGATTGATTAATTAATTTATTAATTTCCTAGTTAATTAATTTTTGGGCAACCAACCTGGAGGGCTGGGCACCCCAGCTGGAATGGTTAGGAGCCATTTGGGCTCCCCAAAAATTTTCTCAGAGCACAACCTTGTTGTTGGGTCCACTGCTTGATTCAGCCTACTCTAAGTCAACATGGTTTCCTTATATTCCCTTTTTTTGAGCTTAGGACTGGTTTTCCTTGCATTTATATAGAAATCTATAAGTGATCCAAACACGTGTGCATTCATGGTGGAACCAATACAAGGAGAGGCTGGAGTAAAGATTCCTGATGATGGATACTTGAGAGGTGTTAGAGAGCTCTGTTCAAAGTACAAGGTTAGAGCTTTACTATGATTTTTTTAAGTATGGACCATTTGTACAGTGTCTTAAAAAAAAACATGGATATTTTGGAACCTAATTTTCAAGACCAGAAAAAATTACAGACTGAAACTCAAGTCCTGTAAAAAGCTAAAAATGCCTGGAGTTTTCTGCTTAGTGAAATCCTTATAAGGTAGGTAAATTTTTTAAAATATTAATTTGAGCTTAACATTTTCAGAGGGTGTTTAGAAGACTACATTTTCTAAGCAAATGGACAAAAACTGCTATTCAAGCTAAGTGATTTTGCTCCCAACTTAAGTCTGTGAAAGAAGGTGTAGAAAAAAATCAGGAAAAGGTTGTGATCAGTAATAAAAAAAGAATGGAAATCCCAAGTGTTGTTTTTCTGTTGATGTCAAGAGCAGTAATTTGTCCACAGTTAAAACATCCTGTGTTTGGAATCATTCCTTAACTGAAATATCTGCTTTTGGAATCTTAAGAGTTGATGATAAGCAGCTCATTTGTTGCTTGTACTCAATGTTTCAGGTTCTTTTCATTGCTGATGAAGTACAGACTGGCCTTGGGAGAACTGGAAGGTGTGTATCTGTTTTGTTACGTTATTTTTGTAAAAGCACTGCGTTGCAGTCAGTATAACATCTTGTCTTTTCTTTTTTAGCTTAATTTGTAATATTTTTTGAGAAATGTCTTGGTAATTTTCATTGTCAATCTGTTCAGCACAATGATCATACCTGAACTAGTAGTTATAAATATCCTTTAAATTTGTTATAGAGCTTTAAAGTGCCAAAGCCCTGTTGCCTTAAAAATAGTTTCACCTTCAATTGAATCATATGATGTTTTGGCCTATGGTTGATATATGCATGAAATATCATTTCTTTCACTGAATTGGGATTCAATTCCTTTATGAAAAGAAATAACCTACTAAAATTTGCCACTCCACATATGACTTTGTAGCTCAGTTGGTGCATGATTAGTAGCATCTAGCTAGTATCTTGGAGGCTCAGGTTTGAATTCCATTGAAGCCTTAATTTTCTCAAGGGTCTTTTCTGCAATTTCTTTGATTGTTCTCATATAACACTTTTTTATGTTGACTTTTGTTTTTAAATAAATTTCTCCATTGCAGTCAGTGTTTATAATCTCTGTCCTCAATCAGCCTCATTCCTTTCTTGTCTGTTCTCAGCTCTTTGGCTTTTGCTTACCCTATTAATTGTTACAGCTTTGTTCCACTTGACCCTGACGTGACTCAAAATAAATAACTACACAGCAGTAAATTTTTTTTGTATTCACTCAGAACTTTGGTGGCTAATATCTAACATATTTTGTGACTTCAGGCGCTTGTGTGTTGATCACGAGAATGTCAGACCAGACCTTGTTGTCCTTGGAAAAGCTCTCTCTGGTGGAGTTTACCCAGTAAGTTACATTCAGACTTGTCATTATATCTCATGTCCTTGGCCTGTCACCCCCTACTCACATTTATTCTTTTAATGAAACAAACCCTAAGTTAAAACCTCCTCAATTGAAATTTGTACTGAATAATTTTGGTTTTTTGTGCTCACCATCCTTTACTCCCTTGATATGTATCATTTTTGTACCTTTTGATGTGGATTTGTTAAAAAGAATTACCAGCATGTCCAGGTAACTCTTTTACCAAAAACAGAAATATTGATGTTGGCTTACAACAAGTCTTGTGTAGTTTTAAGATTTGAACTCCCTGCTGCTTTATATTTTTTTGTGTTGTAAAGGAAATTCTATATTGAACCCTACCTTCTTTTGATGAATTGTGTTTTATTAGGTTTCGGCAGTTCTCTGTGATGATGAAGTTATGCTTACCATCAAACCAGGACAGGTAATGCTAAAACTCTAGCCAGACATAATGTCATTTTCTATATTTTTTCTTCCAGTATTTATGAAAAGAATGCTACATGTGCAGTGAGGTGATCTTTGCTTTTCTTTCAGCATGGCTCAACTTATGGTGGAAACCCACTTGGCTGCAAAGTGGCTGTAACTGCTTTAAAAGTAAGATATAAAATTGAGATCCTGTGAATAAAGTTCAATCTTTGAATCATGAATATTATCGATAATTATAGTGAATGTTTGGTTTCATGTCGAGCTGCCTAGCTTTTTTTTCTATTCAAGAACTGTTTGGCAAATGCAGCATGTTTTTTGGAAGGGAAAAGATGAGATGGACTTTTTTCTCATTCAGAACCATTCATTGTGGTTCAGTGTAAGCTATCTTTACCTTTTAGTGATATTGTGACATGCACTGCTCATTTTGTTCCTGGTCAAGAAAAGTCTTCATTGTGCCAATTAGATTTGTAGAAAAATGTATGTTGTAATTGATTAGTAGAAGTTTATACAGAAGTTGCTGTGTTTTACACATGTAGGTTTTGGAAGAAGAAAAAATGGCTGAACGTGCTGCCAGGCTTGGAGACATCATGGTTCCAGAACTGAAGAAGCTGAACCCAGCTGTTGTCAAGACTGCTCGTGGCAAGGGACTTATGAATGCTATAGAGATAAGGCCAACAAATGGTAAGATTTGCAAGCATTAATTGTCACTGTAGTGTGACCTTCAGGAATGTTCTAGAAGTAGCTGTGTCATGCTGAGTCATCCCTGAATCAATATATAAATAGAATCTGTTGCAATGTTACAGGACGTTGTAGATCCTCAACCACACCTATGAAAGCCGAGCTTGTAACTAGATGTAGCGAGTAGTTTAGTTGCTGGTATAGCCCGTCAGTTATCAGTAAAGGTGTATGCTGCAGAATACAAACGTCCACACTTCAATCACAGAATCATGAATATAAGCTTTGAAACATAGAATGTTTTCAAACAACAAGCCCATGAAACACCCCAAAAAAAATGAATAACAGGGAATGTGAAGGGTTGTATGGAAAAAGAACTAAGTTAATTTTTTCCCTTAACTACAGCTGAGGTTCAGCTCCATTTGCTGATGTTACTTTTAGTTCTAGTCTGTTCCTAATCTTGTCCTTGCTCGGTAGTTTCTCAAGGTTGTCTTGTTTTTCAAAGAGTATGAGCAATTGATACAAAGAATTACACTTCAGCCTTGATGCAACACACTGAAAATGCCATAAATCTTAAGTTCTCCTGTGCAAAGTGGACATTTTTATGGTTGTCATTGGCTAGGAAATTGTCAGAACAAAATTTCTCTTAAATTACATCAATTTTCATAGGCTTGTGTATGTGACTAATACAGATCATGTACCAGGTAATTTTTTAAACTTTTATCTTTTTTTTTTTAGACTTTGATGCCTGGAAGGTGTGTTTAAAACTGAAGGATAATGGTCTTCTAGCTAAACCTACTCATGATCACATTATTCGCTTTACACCGCCTTTGGTGATCACAGAGGAACAGCTCCATGAATCCCTTGGAATAATTAGGGACACTATTGAGTCATTTGCTTGAGTGTGACAGTATTGTAAAGGGTATTCTCATTTTTTTTTCATTCTGTTTTGTTTTGTTGTTATTTTTGTGGTTGTAATATGACATGTAGGAAAAGTGTGTTTACCTGAAATTCATTTCATTTTTTTTTCCATTTTTTTTGGTGACCAAACTGATGTAGCGAAACACCAGGGCAGCCCTTGGGGTGTCTATCTCCAGATATGTTGAATTTTCTTAATAGGAACTAAACAATGTGCTAAAATTAACCAACTATGGTTTTGACAGTACTCAATTAGACTTACTGATAGACTTTTACAGGACTTTTCTTCCCTCTCTATGTTCACTGTTGTGATGATTTAGACAGAATTCACTTGGAATGACCTGTGAGGTTTGGTACGAGTAATTTCAAGCGAGCTTTTGTGTTGCTTGTTAAAAAACAGAGCATAATTATTAAGGTACAACTGTAGGTTATTTTCGTGAATTGTAAACAATCTTAAGATACAGTGAGCTTCTTTTTTTGTTGTATATCGATGTAAGTGGGTTGTCAATAGACATTTCCCTGCTCAAAAGACTGCCTAAAAGGGATATTTCACCTTAGCCATTGTATTAGGAAAGTTTGAATTTTTTGTCATTTAAAAGGGCCATTCTTTAGGTTAGCATGACAGATAAGACTGACAAGGGAAAAACACAGTCACAACACTCATTTCATTCCATATACTAACAAATCTTTCGTTTACTAACAACTGTAACTGATATATTAGATAGTAGTAGCACAAGAAAGTTAATTAGCACAATTATTTGGCAGAATTGCACAAGGTAAATAGTCGAGCAAGCCAAAACATAACAGTATAGAAAATTATCACACTAATAGTCATTAAAACAATGTACCATTATCATAAAGTAGAGCACACTGCACAACCCACAGCCTTCACATTTGGTTAGCTTTTGGAAGCAGACCTCACAGTGAATGGTGGAAGAGAAGAGAAGCAAAGCCAAACCAAGAATCTCTTTTTGTGGTTGATAAACTCATGGAAGTTATCCCCAAGGAGGTGTATTATTTTTTGTTATATTTTTAATGTTTTTGTTTTTGAGGGAGGGGCACACTCATTCATGAGACAGAAGACATAAGATTGAAGTAAAAACTTAAGGAGTTGATGGTGTTGCATGTCATTTTAAGGAAATTTATATAATTATTTGAAAACTGTATTTACACAGTCCTGCCAGTATTCATTTACTAGTTCAACATAATTTAACAGGGAAAAAACAGTTAGATTATCAATTATTTTTATATTTTTTTTTGTTTTAGCTTTGAGACAAATAATTTACATATGAGACAAGATGAATTGAACTTGCCAATGTGTTTACTAGAGAATCCATTTGCTGCTTCAATTCTGTGCGATACACCATGTTAAAATACATATATGTAACAGCTAAGTTTTAAAAGTTATAAACAGTACTAACAGTAATTTGCTAACAATGGTAAAATTTTGGTACAGCCCCATGCTGTTATCAAATAAAGTCTTAGCGCTGAATGCAATCTTGCTATTGTTTCCTTTAACTAAGAACTGTATGGATAGTGTAGTATGGGGCTGTGCAGAGGAAATCTTACCCTAACAACAGACTAAGCAATATAACAGTAGAGTAATGCTAAGTACTAATAAGACAATGTATCCCTTCAACTGGACTGTGTTGGTGCAGACCTGAAATGCCCACCGTCTGAGTTGAGGAAGAAGATGATGATGATGAAGAAGCGGAAAATGAAACTGAAGTGTCTGAGTGGTTGATAATGGTGTATCCCACTGGATCTTCATATTTCTTGTACCAAGGATGCAAGTGTAGTACTGTGTCAATTGGTTTTCAAGAAATGCTAACAGAAACTGGACAAGAGAGTATAGCAAACAGCTACAATGGACAAAAAAATTGACTCATTTGTTTTTGTTTATGTCAAAGTGTTGTGTTACAGTTATCAAGAGAATCTGTTATATTTTTGTTTGTAAATGGAATCTGGCAATCCTGTGCCTCGTTCTTTACGTGTATCTATAACCTAGCAACTGAATACCATGACTGAATGAAATCTGTGCAGTGCTATGGAGGTGTGTGGCTCTCCTTGGAAAGATTAAATTAGGAACACACTGTTGAAATATCCACAAGTGACTAAAACTGACGTAACCAGGAAACATTCCAGTGAAGAATCATGGAAGTGGAAGGACATCACTGGTTTGACTTCAAAACAAGACTTGTTACTTCACGCAAACGTTAAGATAGAAACCAGCTAAGCAATCAAAGTAAGGTGGAACATATGAATGACTATCTCATGGATTTCAAGGAGGGGTTAAGGAAATGCCTCCTTCTTATCCTTTGTGTTCTTGGACTGAAATTTTTTAGGAAAAAATTGTATAGGCCTCCAAACAAGACAGAGACAGAGACAGAGATCAGGAACAGACAAGACAACAAACAGATCAATTTTTAACAGTTGAAAACACTACGTACGAAAGAGGAATCCATACAGAGGAGAGGGGAGGAGGAGGAGGAGGCAAATAAAAGTTGCACAGCTCTGCAGAAAGAGCGGCGACAGTGACCCAAGCAAGCATCAGCAACAATGACAGCAGGTGGAGAGTTGAAGCCATGAACTTCCTCTACACCTGGTGATAGACTATTTTACGACAAAATGTTAACTACTCACTATACTTGAACTTTAAAGTGGAATGAAGTGTGTGAAGAAGACAACAAAAAGAGGAAATCTTACCAGGAGATATGAAAAGGTCCAACAAGAAACTCGTGAGCACAAACAGTTTGTGGACAGCTCACAAACACAGATTTCAACAATGTACTAAACATGTATCACATTAACAAGTTAATCAACTAATTAACAACACGACTTGACTGTAAGGGACATGGTGTGTCCACAGAGAAGCAGCAAATATTTAACTCTTCCACCCCACTAGTGATCACACTTTAAATTCTCTTTACAGGCTTGATACCCTGTGAAACAGTTAGGTAATAAGAAGTAAGAAAATCATCGTACAGTTTGGATGAAATACTTAATCTTTGTTGTAGTTAAAAAAAAGAATATTTTCCTGTTGGTTGGGAGTATTAGTTTACTAGTCTGGAGAGAGAAAACGTGTCACGGAAGCTGTACTTTACATCTTTTTCAGTGTGATACGTCTCTTTAGTTGTGCTTAATCCTTCTAATGACATGCAAAACATCATTCCAGACAAACGAGACTGTACTGAGACTAAAACCAATGGTACTGTTATTGGGTTATGGTAGAAATTACTTAAGGGTTCAGAGAGTCAGTGGCTAGGGTGAAATGTCCATTTCAACAAATGTTTGTTTTTTTTTGTTTGTTTGTTTTTTATCGTCGTTTTTCTTAAGCAAGAACAGTGAATATGGCAGTGTTACACTTACAACACTAGGGAACCAAACCTTATGTTTTGTCACCGATAGTATTGTTTTGCAACTTTTCTCCAACATGGCTCTTGTGAGCCTATGATTAAAGATTATTGATGTTTTTCTTTTCCGTTTTTTTTCTCGTTTTTTCCTTCACATTTTAAATCCCTAGCAAAGTATTTAAAGGTGTTAATGTAAGTTGAACTGAGTGTAGTATAATTATTTAACTTTAATGTTAGTAGAAAAACTCTGTTCCTGATTATTACCATCGTGTGTTGAGGAACCCTGTTATGTTTATCTCTACACCCACCCTACGAATTGAGCCCCATAGATCATCTATGTGGGAAGCTCTAGCTTGGACACGTCTTTGTAATGCGTTGACAAAGCACCTTGTTGTATCTTTATTTTACTATCATGGTAAATAATAGGGATATTAAAGGTCTGACTAACTTATTAGTGTAGCCTTGTAAAGTAATCTTCTGTACCACTTTTCCCCTCCTCCCTCCGCGAAGACCTTAAGTCTTTAGGTCCTGAACAAACGCTTCGAGCTTCCTTCCGGGAACCCTTTCCTGTTAAGCGAGAGAGAAATTTGGGGGAAGCAAGGAATAATCATAATAATGATGATTATGATGACGAGGACAATAATAATGATAACGATAATGATAATAGTAATAGCGGCGATAATTTATCAAAAAAATATATAGTTTGTACTGCACCTGTTTAGGCCAAACAACAGTGCTACCGTGCAACCATTTTCATGGCACATTGTAGCATTTTTATTTTGCCTTGCGTCTTGGTTAAAAAGCAAAGGAACAAAATCGTGTAAAAAGTGCTCGGTTACTGATAAGGTGAGCAGTTGTATCCGAATTCCTCGTAGCGTTTCGTCTGCCAGAGCCTGGGACTGAGCTCCCTTTGATGACGCAAGCAGTGATACACGCCGCCTTTTTTCACTGTGCGATAGTATTGTGAAAATGTGGGTCGATACTCTATGGTTCTATTACTTCAATCGCGCGAAATGATAACCAGATTGCGTGACACATTAGATTGATTGGGAGTGTGCAATCTTTGCTATTACTTTTGTAACAAGGCTAAATTGGAACGGGATAATATTCGATTTCCTCTGATTGTGCAGAAGTACTCCTAAAAGAAATTGATTTGTCCTGTGTTCTGGTCATTTGCTCGTGAGTTTTGTGAGGTGGATGTTTGAATGACGATGTGGTAGAATAGAAACAGAGTAGAAAGATAGTCTTTCTAATTTTATTTTTCACATGGTTTATAGTGTATGAACGGGAACTTATTTCTGGGTTTGGGAGTATACTTTGTTACGGACAAGTAAGGACTCCTTGTATGTCAAAACCGAAAATGAATAACCAAGATCAACAACATCTCTGCTAAATATCGAATTTTACTGAAAATTATGGCTACTGATTAATGTACATCGTACGTTATAGAAAGTTTGTTTCCACTTTATCTTACAAAAATATGACGCTATGATCGGTTTACGATGGTGCCGAATCATTTTCATACCGAGAAAGCTGTTCATTTTAATCCAATGATTAAAATATATTTTCACACTAATGATACGAGACAAAATATCACATTTAATTAAAAAGACGATATTTCGTCACTTGAAGACTCTTGTCTGCCCCAGAAAGAAATGAATAGATGAATTTCACTGGTTTATGGGGGAGGGGAGATCTTTGTGTGAACATAAGTGGTGTGTTTAACCAGTTTTCATTGAATATGATTGTACGTGGGCTAGGTAAACCGGCTGGGATCAGTGCATCGAGTCGAGGCTTGTAGTAAACTTCTTGGGCAACAAGTACTACAAGCTAAAGCTTTTTGAAGGTTTGGTTTGACTTAAGCTTCTTTTCTTTTTTGTTTCTTTTTTGTTTTTTTTCTTTTCTTCGATTTTATCTTTTGCAATGGGACTTGGTAGAACAAAAGTTTTCCTGTTAGGTCTCTTTACTGATCTGTGATGAAGAAATCTTTCTTGGGCAACACAGTATTCAAAATTTTAACGACGTTGACAAACATGGGGTAATTAAAAAAAAGTCGTTTTTTCAAATATTACGAAACCAAAAAAACAGATATTTTAACAAATCACAAAAATTGAGAATCTCTGAACAAACACTATTGCAAATATTTTTCTAAAAACAGATATTAAAATAATTCGGAGGACAGCCCTTTCTTGGGAACTTCGGGTCCACCTATAGCTATACATACGACACGCACCCAGCAGAAAACTGCCTGAAATAGTAGATTTTTCTCGTTAAGAAGCAACACAGCTAGAAAGAAGACAACTCTCGAGTGAAATACTCATTTTCAAACAAAACTTTCCCAGTTTAAGCTTAATCACTCCTTTTTTAACACTAAGAAGTTAAAAAAAATTTCAAAAGAAACTTTGTAAAATTCTCTCTTAACTGATTATAAACTTATTCCCAAGCTCTCTCTTCCAACTGCACCCCAAGGTTTCTATCGCATTCGCATAAGGAGAGTTAAAAGGAGAGGGACTGGTAGTGACATTGAAGTCATTTACTTAAGTTACCTAAAAAAGAGAAATCACTCCTTTCTGACTAAACATATGAAGCAATTTCAAAAAGCCTAATATGGCTGCCCAGCTTAATTGAAACGGACTGCATGTCCGATGGCAAACTCATTCATTAAATACGTAAGACGTGTGGCAGTATGAATTTAGCGCTCTTTTTCGGTTTTAAAAAGACGTCCTGCGCCCAGTTATATAACCAAACAGACAAAAGTAATTGTGATATGCATCGATTCTAAAAACTAAGAGATGCAGGCGATTCAATAGCCAGCGGTGTATTAAGGAACGTTGGATAAATAGGATTCTTAATGGCAAGAAGCAGACGGCTGGGAACGCAAGGGGGCGATTGGTAAATGTGATGTGACTAAAACCATTTTGATGTATTTACAGTTCTGGCTAAAAGCGTTGTGCTGCATGACATAATTATTGAGCAAACCTTAGAAAACTTCTTGAAAACTTTGATCTAAAATCAGTTGATGTTTCATAAAAATTATTATTACTGGTTATTCTAAGCAGAAAATTGTGTTAAAAAATCAGTCTAACTCCAAACATAAACGTTGTGAAAATTACCACTGCCTTCCAATGAGTCCCTAGAAACTGATCGGGAAAATTTTCAACACGAATTAAAGTGAATGTTGGCTAAACGGATAGAATTTCCGAAGGGATTGTCAAATAGAGAAAGCATACTTTTTTCTTACAGTAGACTAAATTGTGTAAAACTGTTTTTACTACGCGTCTGAAAGCATGTGATTTTGTGCTTGTCCAACGTACAGTTAACCCAGTTAACCCCATACTAATAAAATAATACTTCACAAAACTCTGCTACTGCTTGGGTATCACTACAATCTCCATGACATCCTTGCTCTTGTTGTTGTACGATTTTCTAACGATATCTACAGCCTCGGCGTGTGTGGCATCTTGAAGGCTCTCGCCGTCCACTGACAGAATTTCATCACCACTCTAATAAGCAAGAAATTATAACATATGATGCATTAGCACAAAGCCCGTTTTAATTTTTCATATACCAACCTTTTCACAAGCCAGATGCAACCGCGCATGGCGAACATTTCTTTATGAAAAGTTCACTTGCTAAAGAAAATAATCCATTGTAGCCTTTCGCGCCCGCGGGAAGACTTAAGACGAGTCGGGGAGAAGTTGGCCGGAGGTCTGGCACTAATAATGATCAGTGCTAGACTGTCCACGGCCTCATATTTTAACCCGCGGGCGGAGGAAAAAAAAAAAGAAAAAAAAAAAAACGCTCGTGCCGAAGGGCTAGTGATGAAGGCAGGACTTCAGGTTAAATCTATTGCAAATGTGTCTGTATCTCCTTACCCTGAGTCTTCCATCATCAGCTGCAGCGCCGCCAGGAAAAATTTTCTCTACCCTGACTTCGGGTTGCGTCTTGGAGCCTTTTCCTCCAGAAATACTTATACCTAGACAAATAAATGAATAAATAAACCCAAATGAAAGCGATCCCTATGTTATCATTGCTAACAAAGAAAAAAAGCCGCATAGGATTTCACGTTCCGTGGATTAGTTCGAATATGAACACACTGGTTTTTCCTAAATTTCGGAGGATAAAAAGTCCCTTACCTAAACTTGTTCTCTTTTTCGAGAGTAGTATCGTAACTGCTTTGTTGTCATTGGAAACGGATATAACCGGAACAGCCATTGAAAAAGGAGACCCTGATGAAGTGGACGCCGCAGGAACTGCTTCCTCGTCGTCCTTGTACTCGATCGACACTCTGTCGGGAACAAGGAGCGAGTTCGACGCCACGAGTCGTTCATTGTCGTTTTCATCGTGTTTCGTTCCTCTGGACGCCTCGCCGCTGTTCACCTGTATCACTGGAACATCAAATGAAGTTGGAGCATTGCTGCTTGTGGTCGAATCTTTCTCAGCAACGGAATCCATTCTATAGTTTTCCGGTAGACGTATGATAGCGTTTGGATTGTTTGGGACTCTCGTGTGTCGATCAAGAATGCTGCCTCCCAGCCAGGCCGTTTGTTCTCGCTTTTTTGCCATCTCTTCCTTTTCCTGTTTGATTTTCTCCACTTCTTCTTTCGTTCTTAATTGAAAACTCCCTCTGCTGTCTGTGAATGTGAAGTAACAAAAATAGTCAATTAAAACTGTAACCCAGGGAACGTAGAAAGAACTCTTTTCCCCGCGAAGCGCTTTCGTTAAAATACTTAACCCCTTTTACACACATTTGTGGTTAAAAGATGATAAATGAAGAGCGTGGGATGTTCTGCCTAAAAACAATTCACAGCAGGCACTTCTCGTTACCGAAAAACAAAATAATTATCTACTGGAGCACAAAGCAAAATATTCCATCCACTGAAATGTGAGACACTATCTTGGTCATTACTTATTTACGGCTATGTTGCCTTTAGACAATTTACGGCACCCAACAGCTGCGGTTTTAAATAACTAAAATGTTTCCTCTCTGCATCCCTACTTAATCTGAAATTATACGCTAATGATCTTGAAAGAATATTCTTTATTTCTTCCCCCAAAGGATCGCTCACTTTGAAAAATGGAGGCAAAGTATAGGTGTAAAAAATAGAACGACAATCCTGAGTTTTGAAATTTTATTTAAGTTTGCAAAGTCTCTTTCAAGCTAAAATCTGTGTAACAAGTTTGCTGAGCCTTCGGATAAACGTCATATCATGTAGTCTGTTCATTAACGGGACGATATGGAATCAAAACTCTGAAGACATACTGAATGACTTACCGAACAAACCAGCTTGAAACGCCTTACTAAAAATGTACTCAACTAAAGGAGGGATTTTTCAAACAAAATTAATTCTCCAATTCGCTGATCCGAGATCACGCAGAATGCGTGTCGCCTAATGCTTGAACAGAATATCGCTAAAACAAGCTCCTGGTAGATATTTCCCTAACCTCGAACTGCCAATATGTGTTCGCACAAAACACACACAAAAAACTAGGCCAATTTTAAGCTCAACGCTCATTAGCCTGGGAGCAATGCAAGCCCACATTAGTGGCGCTTCGGCTCGAGCCTTTCTTCGCCTGTGGAAAAGTGGCGGTAAAACTATCCCCGACTCGACTCCAATCTTCCGGCAGGCGAAGAAACGCGCGTCCTGCAGCGCTAATGATGAGGACCCACCCCCTGCCTAACCGTTTATCTAAGACACTACCTTGAATTGCAGCCACAAGTTGACGTTTCGGTTTCTCAGCAACGGTAGGTATTATGGTTGGCGAACCTTAGAAAAGAGAGATAAACATGAACATCGCATCAAACAAAGAATTCAAAACCACTAGAACTTTCATACGCTGGAAATAATCTTGGGATTATTTGCTCCTACCGGGCACGAATCCACTGAGGTACTCCAGTGCCTCCTTTTCATGCGCTGACACCATAGCATCGAACCTTCCAAGGTCGTAGGGTAAAACTAACGTCCTGTCGATGAATTCAACAAATTATATTATACATTTTCCATGTAATCTTTTCACAAGGAGGAATCATTTCTTGGCGAATTTTCATTTATTAAATCTATACACTCTCATAAAGATTTTTCTCACCACCGTACACGGGGAGTGAAAGCCCGCGAATCACCTGCATAAGGGTGCACCCACGCTCTCCTACATTCTTTTATCATGCCAAAAAGATGGCTAATTAGTTTAAAAGATCTCCCAGTTCTTATTCTTATGTTCTCCTTCCATCGGCTGTTCATTGACAGTCAATTTTCTATAGTTTCCCCCCTCTAGACTCTGTTAGCAACGACTAATCCCCCTGTGTTCCCCTGAAACCATGTGATCCCCCTAAAAATCGTCCGCTCCCGTTTCGTGTGAAAAGAGAATGACCAGTTATTATACTTCACTTACGAGTTCAATTCGGTTTAGTGTTGGGTCACTTTAAACGGGGAAAAAGATTTTCATAAAGATTCTTCCATCCTTCCCCCCCTACCCCCCCCCCCCCCTTTCTGTCAAATGATACGAATTGTTACAGCGACTTGTCGCTTCCTGTATTGGTAGCGAAGAAAGTTGCAATGACGGCGAAGATTCCTTACCTGATATCTCTCAACAAAAGAGCCTTTTCCGGCTTGTCCAATATCGCCAGTAGTTTATTAACAAGAGATTCTACATCTGAATCTTCTTGGTACTACAACGGCAAAATATAAAGGTTTTATAACAATTTCTCATTTATCAAAAGGGTAAAAATGATCCAAAAACAAAAGCAGTACATCCAGCGATTCTCGAAAAAAGTTACAAACCCGAAGTTTGCATGAATAATAAGGAATGAAAACCTCCTCCTTCACCCCTTTATCCACATTTGTACGCAAAATGGATATTTCTTTGTGAATACTGGTAAGGTGAAGTACAAGATTTTCGGTATTTTGCTTTAGATTCTCATGAAACTTTGCAGATTTCCTTAATTCAGAACAATCTATTGAGAAGTAAGGATAAATTATTGTTGGAATGAAAAATCTCAAAAGTCTCACTCTGTAAAAGTGATGAATTTCTGTGATTTCTTAAACCCTATGTTCAATATATAAATTATCCTCATTGGTTTCCATATGGTTTCCTGTGACATATGTAACGATAATCTTTAATTTAAGATTCTCTTCTCATTTTATGAGGAGAAGTTTAAGGATGGTCATTCTTGAAACAGTAAGAATAAAGCCAACAGATATAGCGCGGACAACATACCTGTTTGATGTGCCTGATAACAGCATTGTATTCGTCCACTACCAGAATCTTTTTGGCCTTCTCTTCAATGTACAGTAACATCTGTTGTCTTGTGGAGCCACCTAACATTAATTGAGTACCAAAACCCTTCTCAAAAATGGGGGTTGCATGCACAGGGAGTTGCATCTCACAACAAACTAAACATGAAAAAGCAACAAGAAACATAAAACAAAAGCAGACACGAGCAAGACATTAAAAAGGAAAATCCTAGGTCATCAAGTTAGAGTTGTTAACAAGTTTGTGTCTGCAACTGTTACTTTTTGCAGTATCTAGACAGAGGATTATTGGAGAGAGATCAGCTGTTATTTGTTCGTTAAACATTGTTGCTAATTAGAAGAAGCTCTTTCAATATTATTTTATTTAGCAAAGGTAGTAAAACATCAAACAATAGTTGCTGAGTACGCAAAAGATTAACAAAAATTGCAAAAATGATTTGAAACTCACAAACAAAAACCTTTTTGCCTTGAAGCTAAATTTTATATGTTAATGGGTGTATTTCCTGTTTCAATTCTTAATTTAATTCCTCTTTTGAAATATCTGTTTTTCTTAATGAAGCATACTTATTCACTCATGCGTTATCAAATAATTACTTTCAACATAACATTTAAGTATTATTATAGAGTTCTCTTGCATCTATTTAAGAACACATTCATTGGTAAGGGTTAAGTTACTGTAATTCAGTCTATTTAGGATATTACAACATGTCATTTGAAAATAAAATTTTTAACTGCAGAGCGTATCAGCTCATATTGACTAATAATTTTGTTCTTTTGATGAGTGTGACACAATTGTTATAGCTGCAATAGGTTAACTTATTTACATTAAGCTGATCTTAATCGTATGTTAGCTTAATTTAAAAGAATGACTCATTTGAATGTACTACTGGTGACAATATGTTTTCTATTAAGAGCAAAATTATGTTACACACAAAAATTAGTTATGAGATATATCTTTCAACTTACTCTTTTATTTCAAATTAGAGACAAAGTGTCATATTTTACTTTCTCTTTATCTCGATGTGCTGCCCAACAACCACAACAACAATAACAACAATAACAAAAAAAAAAGGGGAAAATAGTCAAGAGAAGAAACGATCTCCACAAACACATTGTGAAAGTTAACAAAACACAAGTTGAGATGCAACAAACTGTACGTAGCACCACATGACACCTTAGTGTGAACAGTTCTTCATAGATTTAATAATGCCTACTGAAAATTCGGAATACTCCTGGACGCAGCTTAGAAACTTCCTCTTTTGGCTTTATGTTGGGTCAAGAGCACATCAAATGAACTCTTTGGTCACATGTTAAGGGAAAACACACTTACAAGTAAGATCCAGCCCTTTTTTCTTATTAGTTCTATTGCACTAAGAAGATGGAAAAGAAAATTAACACTGGTCACTAATTTTCTGCCTTACCTCTTTGTTCAACTTTTGGTTTTCCTTTCTTCCTGAAGCTCAACTTTGATTTGATTTTGTCCCCATGTTTCTGAAGAAAAGACTTGGATTTCTTCACTTTCCTTTTGTCATTCAGTTCACCATCACTGCCGCTCAAAATGGCTTCCTCCTTGCTCATGCTAGAAACTGAATACCTCTTAGCCATTTCCTCTCTACTGCTGCTGACACTCTCAAAAGAATGTGCTGATCGAATTGAGTTCTGCTTTTCACTGTCATCACCACTATTAATTGATGATGTTGCCAGACTTTTAGAGCTCTGTGTTCTTTGTAAATCTGCAAAATCCTGTTTCACATGAACAACTACAACTTCCTCTCTTGTTTCTGGCACAGGTTCTGGGGGAGGTTCCGGAGAAGGCTGAGGAGTCTGGACACTAGCTTCGCGCATCTGTGGTCTGGGACTGGGTGTGTCCCTTGTTGGCATTTCTCCTAATTCAGGAAACTGGGCACTAGAATGACTTAGCTCTAGAGAGGAGACTGGAGAGGCTGGAGCTGAGATAGATCTGGTAAAAGTTTCTTTTCCTTCTAAAAAAATTAAAAATTAAAATTGAGGGAAAAAAAAACAATGAGTGAATATAATGATTTTTAATTGAAAGCAAGAGGTTATTAATACAAGTTCTATACAAAAAAATACTGGAATCTTGGAACTCTATTTGCAAATACCTGCCTTTCTTAGTCATGATTTTATTTTCTCAAGTGTGCCAAGATTTTTGTAGATGACCTACCGATAATCATATTTCTAGACACCAAAAGATTTCTGTAGGTATCCCAAAGACTTCCAAATGAGATTCTTCACATGAAATTTTCCTCTTATATGTAGTGGTTCTTACCGATTTCACTAAATACATCTGTTAAAATTCGGTCAGTGAAGGCTGTAAATTATGCTAAAAAATTTTCTGCCAGGGGTGAGAGTCATTTATAAAGCAAATAGTCAAAACCAAGTCAGTTAAATTTTTCACTTTCTGCTCTGTTGCAGTAGATTACTTACCAACCACAACACTTCCATCAGGATAAACCCAGCTGATTTGTGAGTGGTAATGTTTTGCCTCAGGAAGTCTTCCCACTGCCTGAAAAATGATGCAAAATATGGGAAAGTCTAATTGTAAAATCAGGTTATGGTCATCCGTTCTGATGGTCTTGTCATACTAAACATTGTATTTGCAGAGGGAGACTTTGGTAAACAAGTGAAAAACTACTGTTAAGTTTAAAAGAATGGATCGATGACAGTATCTGAGCTGCTATGAACATACCCCTCCCTAACCCAACAGTAACCCTGGCTTGTTATCAATTGACTGTTGTTGGATTAAGGGAGGGGTAGGTACACAGTTTCTCAGATACTAACATTGATCCATGTGATACACAACCAAAAAAAACTTTTAACACTTTACACCCTAACATCAGTATTGTTATTCTCCATACTGATATCTATTCATTTCCTAAGGAGCTGATTAGGAGAATTTGTTTAACAATCAAGAGCTTCTTTATTTGGTGATCATTTCCTTTACTCTCATGATCTTAAATGAATGATCCAGCAGTGTTATTGTAAGGAGAAACTAGATGCTGGTCACTCTTAGGGTTTAAAAGGTTAACCACTTCACTCTCAAATTATGCCAGGCATGCTGCAAAAGTTATTGATAACAAATCAGGTAAAAAGGCGTAGAGCTAATGTGGATGATGAAGTATATGAACATATAAAATCCTATCATTCAATAAAAAGCCTTAATTACAACCATGATCAGAGAATCCCTATTGTATAAGTGGACTGACAGCTTAAAAGTTAAGGAAATGGAAGTAAATATTACCTTTAGTGTAACCATTATGTGTTTTTGTGATTTAATAAAATCAACTGCCTCTTTGTGCTTGAGGTTTTCAAAGCTCTTTCCATTCACTTCCATGATCTGATCACCAACTTTGAAGCCAGCTTGCTCTGCCAGTGAACCACGATCAATGCTAAACAAAGAATAAATGATCTATTAACCTTTGAAATGCTAGAAGTGATTAGCATGTAACTTCTTGCTATCACATCCATACATCATCCAGCAAACAGGTAATGAGAATACTCAAACTTATCAGGCATAAGTTGTTATCTTGATTTAACACCAAATTCTCACAAATATTTTACAAGGGAATGTGTAGCAGCTAGAGGAGAGAATTAACAATCAAATCTTGGGAGTTAAAGGGTTATTAGGTCACAGTTTGTTCTAAGCATGGCATCACAAGATTTCTAAACCCAACAAAAAAAGGTGACAGGATTAAAAGGAAAAAGAAGTCTGATGGAGAAATGGAACGCTGTTTGACTATGTGTTGTTAAAGAAAAACCAAATTTAATTCATAGTAACCAATCAGAACAAAATGCAACTCAATCATTTTGTCACAAATTCAGTCAAAAGGCTAAAAAATCCACTCCACTTGAATGTTTGGGTACTCACCAACCAGATAAAAACTTTGATACAAAAATTTATCATTATCACTCCAAGGATAAGTGCTTGAAAGATTGTGTCTAAATTTTACTGAAAGCCATAAGACATGGGATTATATAACAATCAGAGTAATTTTGTTCCTCAATCAGCCTGGCCAAGAGACAAAATCCAAAGGAAATCACAGATGAAACAATGAAACATTTTTAGAATGTACAAAGACAAATTCAGAATGTTGCCTTAAACCACTACCAAATTTTTACTATATGACTCAATTCTGGACTAGAAATTACAAAACTTTGGCTGAACAGAAAATGCCTGTCCAACAAACTAAGAAAATGTCTGTTAAAAAAAAAATTCATGTATATTGTTCTTACCCAGATACAAAGAGACCCAAGCCATATTCACTTCCACCACGAATGTTAAATCCTATAAAACCATTGGTTGTTGACTCTACTTGAAGGTTAACTTTCCTCTCATCAGCTTTGTCCAGCAAATGGGAATTATGTTGAAGAGCTATGCTACTACTGCCACTTCCACTGCTGGCCTGATCACAAAATACAAGGTTAACCCTTCACTAACCCATGCCTGACCAAGACAGAATTTCTCCTTACAATATCAATACAATATCAAAGGGAAAAGTGATGAGAGAAAGGTGAAAAATCAATTTTTTTATGGGATTATCAGTTGATCCAATACCAAATTATCCAAAGCAACATCATGAGAATTGTATGGCCGACAGTAAGGAGAATTACTAATGAGATACTGTGGTGTACAAATGTTGTATCAAACCTTATTGCAATAAAAAAAACCATTTAATTTGGCTAGATAATCATTAAATCAGACACTACTTGAAAATTGTTTGGGAGGTTAACATTTTGAATTGGCAAGTAATGCTTATACTCTCAGGATCTAAATACCAATTCTCGACACTGTTTGTCATACATGTCTTTAATTTCTGCTCTCAAATTTTAGTATTGCATCAATTAATATCCCATAGCTGATATTTTTCTGTGTTCTCATCACCTTGCTGCTTGGAAATGGATTTATGCAGTGAGGAGAAATTCTTTTTTGGTCACCCCCTGAGGTGAAAAGATCAAGATAGCTACAATTTGTGCTGGGAAATACCCTGTAATCTTTTTCTCTCACATGAATCTGAGCAAGCAGTAGAACATTACAAGGAAAGAAACAAGGACCACTGATACTTTAAAATTTTCTAGCTTGCAAAAGCTGCCAAATATTCATGCCAAATATATCTATTTAGCAATTAAAGAGAACAAACTCCTTTTAGACAACAAAGAAATATTAAGTGTCAGACACAAAATGAATTCAGAATTTGCAAAGTACAAATACTAAACAGGATAACTCTAATTCCAATAATATATAAATAAAGACTTGAAAAATTAAGCTTTTAATTAAACTTATCCAAAATTTCTCTCAGAAGAAATAACTGTCAACTCAAACAGAAGGCTGGGATATTTGATTTTAATCCCATGACTACCACATGACAGGAGAGAATTTGATCACAGAGGTACCATAAATATATAATTGCAATGGAGGAAAAAAGAGAAGTAACTCTGCACCTTTCAAAGGACAAAAATGTACCTTTGATTGCTGCAACAAGTGGTTGTACAATATGACAGGTTTTTAAAAGACATTTACCTGCAAACTATCATTCTCATTTATTCCATTTTGAATAACTTTACCATTCCTGTGACCCCTAAAATGAAAAATCAAAATACAACAAATCAGTTTAAGTGTTAATCATCAAAGTTTAATGTTCTCTTAGAGTGGAAAAAGTCTTCTATCTCAACCTCTTCAAATAACCTTTCCACTTCAATAAATAACCTGAATCAAGGTCACAAAAGTATTCAAAAGATAAAATGCTTTGCTTTTTGTAATTCTAAATTCTTCCCACATAGTTTAACATATTGTGGGAGCACAAAAGAAAACAACAAAACAAAATCATCACCCATAGCCCTTTTGGGATATGAATGTGTAAGTTTTGTAAAGTATGGTGTGATTCTTAATATTGAGTCACATTGTTGACGTACAAGTTTTGCTAACATCATCTAATTTAGATATATCATAAATTTGGTGATGTTTCAGTTTTTTTCAGAAAGTTAACCCTGTACTAAAATATTTTAGATCTCATGTCATATTGAGATATGACTGGATATACATAAATTTAACAATAGTTGGTCACCCTACAAATTAACAGTTAATACATCAACAACTTAATCAAAATTACATTTAATGTACTCTGTCTCCCAGCAGACAAAGATTTTCCTTTTGTTGAAAGTTTCTCCCAGTTTTAAACTCAAAATTAATTAGCAAAATCTAATTTTAAAGATACAGGTGAAAGGTTCAGAGACATCCCAATGATTTTATTACTTTAAGTAGCTATAATAGGAACCTGTTGAGGCATGATACAGACTCTCACAAATGGCTGTTTCGGAACAAAAGTTATTGATGATCGAGGAGTCAAAACATACAATTATATTCATACTATCCAATGTCAACACTTACTAAGTGATCACTCGACAAATTTCATCAATCTCATTTATTGTAATAGTTTCCGCCGCCGTTTTAAGCCGTCACCCTTAAAATTCATGCAAGTGGAACGGTAAAGGGCAAGTCCAACAATAATATGCTACATTGTTCAGCGGATCTTTCCTCGAGTTAGCTTTCCTACACACGGTAACGGTAAATCAACGTGATAGACATTGATATTGGCTACAGTGGGCTAAAGCGGATACACTAAGCACTTGAAAAGCATCGATGATTTTACTAAACGTTTAATCCAAAAAGCAATGAAGTGCAAAAATGGCACGCAACATGCTGACGTGCTGTTCAACAGTGCCGCGACAATGACGGCAATGTTTATTAAAAATAAACTAATCTCTATGTTCACTTTGGTGGCAGATTATAATCTTAACAGAATTCCAATAAAGCAAGTTAAATTATTCAGCGTTACATGTGTTTATTCTGAAGGTCAAAAATGTGGCGTCAGGTCAAAACGTGAGTATTTAGCTGGACTTTCACGAAAAGCAATCATTTCAACTGCAAGACGGCCATCTCTGAAAATATTTCTGTCTGAGCAAGGTATCCTTTAGTAAGGGGTATACCACCAACAGATACTAAAATGCAACTGTAACTTTAATGCGATTTCCATTAATTGGAATGACCATGAATCAAATCATTGAAAAAAAGGTACATGATTCCAGCTTCGAAGTTTGACATAACAGCTACAACATTCAAACGTAAACAGTACCTAAAATTTGTCGCAAAATTGGCGATAATCATGCTGCATAGCAATATCAAAAGCACCGCAAACCACGACTTTATTTGCGGTTTACAAAATAGAAAAAATCTATGTATTTTTGGCACAAAAAAAATGTACCTGCAGTAACGTGCATTAGCGAAATCTAAGTGGACGTCACGAATGGATAAACAAAAAAAGTCATACGCGTGTAACTTGTTATTTCTGCCGTTGTAACAATTGTTTTAACGCATATGTACTTCTGCAAAGCGTAGTACAAGTCTTTGAGTGAGGTTTGAGAGGGGTAAACATAAAACTTAAGAACTGGGATAATATAAATGATTCATCCCTTAATCTAGTTTTGATAGTTGGATACCTACCAGGAATCAGATAAATCAAGTCCTGTTGCAACACCAACCGACTTGACGACCAATTTCATTTTATTCATCGTACCGAGAAGGTTCTCAGCGGAACTTTTGGTTATCTTCTCAAAATCTATTCCGTTGACCTCAATTAACTGATCTCCTTTTTTGAGACCCTGTTTAGCAGCGGAGGAATCATCTTCCACCTCAAAGATATAAAGCACACTGTCAGAATCCCGGCCCCCTTTTATTTTGAAACCCAATGAATCTTCGGGAGAAGTTCTTGTCAAGGTTATCACTTTAAAAGAACCGCTATTATTCGGCGAGGAACTCCTTCCAAGAGCTCGCAACTCGCTGTTCTTGTAACTGTGAGGCAAACTCTGCGTCTTCCGATGCGGAGCTGCGTGATTAGGTGGTTCGAAAGGATGCGCCATTTCGCTGTACGGAGCTAAACTATCAAACTTGCTCAAATGTGCGGGTGGAATAAGGTTTCGAATATCCACAAGTAGGTCCTTCTTGCGAGGATTATCCAAGCATGATTTGAGTGCAAGCACCAACTTTTCCACCGACTTGTAAGTCTGGTATTCTTTAAGCGTATAATGTAAATAATGACGATCAGCATCGGATAGTAAACGATGTGCATTTCGCTGAAATTCCTTCACTTGCTCTTTCCGCTGAGAATCCCCAATTTGAGTCATCTTAAACTAGAACTTAAGTTCTTCAATCAAATATCACATCTAGTGTTATCTTGTTATCATAGATCGAGTATTTGCCGGGAAACAAAACATCCTGTAAAACAAAGAATCGACATGGCTACCCAGGGTTCGAACGACGCTCACTTCACTGTCCTCGTAATTTATGCATCTCTACGCATCTGTATGCATAATTTGGACACCTCTGTCGTCAGTGTAAACAAGAGGTATTGTTCTACTGAAAGGCAGATTTTCACTGTACCTGCTTATCGCTACTGATGTAATCGCGTAGCTATTCAAATTGTCGAATAAGAAAAACGATAAGAAAGGAAAAGTTACTAAAACGAGAATTCAATCGCATATCCATGAAAGATCATACGTGAGGAAATGAGATGAAATATTGGTGGAAGAGGAAAAGGTTTACCATATGTTCACCATGCGACTTTACTTTAAAGCCACCATCTGGCGATTCAACCTTATGGTTATATAAAAAACTAAAAACAAAGAAACAAACAAATACACTTAGACGTGTTTTATTAATCTGAATTCTAGGTCACAGAATCGTATACATGTACAACATCGTAACTAGTTGTACCACGATCGAGCTTTTATTGCAAATCGGCATGTTGTAAAATATCCTAACGTCTCGACGTAATGAGTAAGCGATCATTCCATCTCGAACCCAAGAAAAGGAATCTAAAATTGAATTATTAAAAAATTATGTGTACTCACCTAGTTCGTCATTTGAAATAGATTATAAATCTCTTGTCATTTGCTATCGTCTCTGTTTCACAATCGTTTCTTCCTAAAAGGATTAAAGCTGCCTCCTGTACAAATACTGAGTCACGTAAATTGCAGAACTCTTTTTTTTCTACATTTTGAACTACCAGATGCTCACATGGGCCATGTAAACGACTCCAGGTCGGTCTTTAACCAAATTACCATGGAGAAAGCGACATCTCCTCTACGAGTCCCAGAAACCATGGCTGTATTAGAAACTGATTCAAAGGACTCTTAACATAAGTCACGTTTCGGTAAGGGCTCTCTTGTCATTACTTAGAAAATATCTTAGGAAGTAATTCGAAAAGGAGTCTTGAGCTTCAATATCGAATCCTCGTAGTTTAGAGATCCACTGCCGCAGATTAACCATGCCGTTACTTTTATGAGAGACAGAACTTTAAGGTACCCAGGTGACTCTCGCTGTGACAAGGGGCTACCGCTCGAAACGTCAGCTTTGAAACTCTCTACGGTGGCCAATTTACGTTATCAACTCATTTGATAATACCAAAGTACCTTGACTCTCAAGTTAGCTAGTATATAGATAGCATTCGAACAAGAGATCATGGCAATTTTCATCGGAGAGCTAGCTTCCAGTTACACTGATCATTAGACAACACTTGACTCTTAATGAAGTCTTCTCGTGTGCTCTCAACTTAATAGTAGGACCCAGATACACTGAGCATGATCATGAGTAGTCGTCAATTATACAAACTTCGAGACACTTTAAGACAGCTCCACAGCGACTCCTGTATAGATTTTAGCTCCAGAGTTGCAGATTTAACTGATCATTTAGTGGAGGAAGCGATACTCAGCTAACATTGAAATTGATACTGAAATCGGGGGATGAGAGTCTTCCTGTGCAACACATTCTCGTAAACAGGTTTGGCAGAGATCATCTTTCGTCTGAAAAAAAAAAGGGGCCTCAGCTGTAGTATCGGAAGATTCGACAAGAGATTCTAAATCATGTCTCTCTATGGGTTTTCAAGTCAAAATACGTAAACCTCAGTCGCTGGAATCTGAGTACCCAGACAGAAAGCTGTCACAGCGGCTTCGCCTAGAACCCAGACCTCTTCAGACATCTATCGTTATTCAACCGAAGAGGCAAGATGGCGGAAAGTTCGGGCGATGAAGACAGACTGGAGGAAAATTTCGTGTTTTATCACGATCGTGAAGAATGGAAAGATATCACTCCTGTTGAACAGGATGATGGACCTTATCCAGTTGTGAGAATTGCGTATTCTGCTAAGTGTATGTACTGGTTGAATAGTTCACACGCTCTCGAGACCTAGTTAAATTTGTTTTGTGGAATTGGAATCTAAAGCTCGTATCTTATCTTAACTTCTCTTGATGTCTTTATCCCTCATGAAATAAAAATTATTAAAGAAGCGGTAGCAATGATTAAGAAAATAGTGACATAAGCAGTGTTAATTAATCATGGCGTGCATAAAGTTATTCCAATTTGTCACGTTGTAGTAATTCAGTTTAAACGATAAGTTTTTGTACAACTTACACATGTATACATCTTGACGCGAGTATTTGCATTTTTGCAGTCAAGGATGTCTTTGACTACTTCAGGGCAGTTCTGTTGGCTGACGAGAGAAGTGAACGTGCTCTTGAGCTCACGGAAGACGCTATCAGCCTTAATCCAGCGAATTATACAGTCTGGT
Organism: Pocillopora damicornis; assembly: GCF_964200805.1. Taxonomy (NCBI): domain Eukaryota; kingdom Metazoa; phylum Cnidaria; class Anthozoa; order Scleractinia; family Pocilloporidae; genus Pocillopora; species Pocillopora damicornis. The sequence goes on from NC_142671.1 coordinate 31,522,329, forward strand.
TAGTAAATAAATATGCCCGCTCACTTTTTTCTTTTTGTTGATCCTCACAAGTTAACAACCTCATCAAGACATTGGCCCAGTTTTTCAAAAGGAAGCTAACACTACTCATTGAATAAATTGCTATTCAATGAATTAGTGTTACAAAACATGCAACAATGATTTATTCATTGTAAAGCATTTCTTGCCCTTCAAACAACAAGGTCATTATCTTTACAAGTTAAAACTACTGTTATCCTCTATCCACATCAAGAATTTTTAGACATGCTTTACCCTTTTACTCCAAGGTCAAGCACACATTTCATGAGAATAAAGTAAAATATCAGCTGGGGTAATAATTTGATCTAACACCAAATTCCTAGAACTGACATTAGAGGAAACTTATAGGAAACAGTAGAGAGAATTACTTTTGAGATTTAGGGATTGAAAGTGCTAAGCAGTCAACAATGGTTGAGGAGCACCCAGAATGCATTTTCAAGATAAATTTTGAGAAAATTCTAAAGAAAATACATGATTGCATTAAAATTATTAAAAGAATGTAACTGTGGTATCAAAGAGATATTTGGTGCTCCAGTTGAAAATGGATCAGCCTTTTTTCTCAATTCCTAACCTGGGCAGAAAACTGCACATCTAAATGTTTCCAATTTCCATTAGTTTACAATACTGTTGCCATGGTTTCTTGCAAGAGGCACATGAAAGTTGGTGACCTGTGCAGTTGTTTTTCAGCTCTGTGCCTATGGGTTTAGAGATTGAATGCTTTGAAACAGGGAGTTCACCACCTGAGGAGCTTTTAATACATGTTTGTCCCCCCCCCTCCCCCTCTGTGATTTCATAGCCTAAGTGGAACAAAAAATTTTGTATGCATGTCCAGTGTACCTATCTTGGTTACCATGCTGAGATCTCAGTTCACTGTTTACTTGGGGGAAATATATTGTAAATCTATTGCAAAGAACTATGGAAGGTTGTGAGGTAATTTAATAAAATTGGACATAGGAGCTGTGCTAGGTGAAAGAGCCTCTGCTGTAATTAGATCCATTTTTGTGGGAAAAAGGTGAAAATTTTTTTCCAAACAGATATTTTTCTGAAACAGATATGATTTGGTACCAAAGGTTGATTTAACCCTTTAACTACCAAGATCTCATAAGTAATTCTCCCTACTGTCTACCATTAAATACTTGTGATTACAATTTGAAGAATTTGGTATTGGATCAACTTGCAGTCCCCTAATTGAGTTTTCTTCTTACTCTCCTCAATAGTCTGCTTGATTCTGTGTTGATATTTTAAGGAGAAATTCTGCCTTAGTTACTCTTGGAAGTTAAAGGGTTAAAGAACAGAGTGGTTAAAGTGAGTAATGAAGAAAATAAAATCACAATCATTGTGACTGATTTACTCTTTGAAAGGCATTTCCGGAGAGTGCTGCTGAAATCTCTGAAAAAAGACTTACAGCAAGAATTACAGTTTATAACTGATGTCATCAAAGAACAACCAAAAAATTACCAAGTTTGGTAAGTATAGATTAGCGCCTAGTTTTTCCTTGCTACAACAGTAGTTTTGTTAGCAATAAGGGCACAGAAATCCTCTTTATTATCAGCCAAAATTTGGTATTCAACTCTTTTTATAGAAAACACATTTCTTTTCCTTTAATTTAAGGCTGAAATATTAACCAAAACATCAGTTATTTTCAACTTTTTTAAAAATATATTTTTTATACTGTCTAGTGCAATGTTTTCAGTTGTTGTCAGATATGGGATAGTTTTATATGCATTTTGAAGCTATTTTGGAAATGTCTCGATAGGCACCAGTTTTTTGAATGAGCATGACATCTCATCAACAGTTCTGATTTATGTGTTCTACCTTCCTTTAATCCTTTGACCCCTGAGAGTGACCAGCATCTAATTTCTCCTTACAATATCACCCCTGAAACACACATTAAGGTCATGAGAATAAAGGAAATGATCACCAACTAAAAGAGCTCTTGAATTTTAAACATATTCGCCTTAACAGCACCTTAGGAGATGTATATGGAACGGTATGAAGAATATGCAAACTGATGTTAGGGTGTACAGGGTTAAAAAGAAGAAAATAAGACCATTAGTATTTAAAATGAATCAATTTACCTGTAATTAAGTTTTATTCTTGTTTTGTCAGGTATCACAGAAAAGTCCTTATTGAATGGCTAAAGGAGCCCAGCAATGAACTGAAGTTTACCGAGGATATTCTACAACTGGATGCTAAAAACTATCATGCTTGGCAACATCGACAGTGGGTCATCAAAGAGTTTGGTTTATGGGAGAAAGAGCTTGATTATGTTGACAAACTTTTAACTGAAGATCTCCGCAATAACTCTGCCTGGAATCAAAGATATTTTGTAGTCTCCAAAACGACAGGCTTCACCAAAGATATTGTAGATAGAGAAGTGGAGTGAGTATGTAATAGTTATACCAATTTCTCTAAGAGAATTTAGTTAAGGGAAACACCACCAAATTCTGAAAATGGTAGGTCCCATCATTTTTTGGAGTTAGCTAACCAAAGAAGTAGGAACTTTTAAGTAGACACAACTGTATCTCAACTTGTGGATTACTATGAGTGTCTTGAATTTGGATGGCACAGTCAAGTATTAAGATTGAAGAATGTTTTCATTAGGATGCTGGCATATGCACTTATTTTCTTCTAGCAGTTTATTTTTTTAATTTTAGCATCCTTTCAATAGCAAAACACTAAGCTGTTACATGGGTGTAGATGAGGTCATTTTATTTCTGCTCAAGGCCAATCCTTATAAATACAATTTACATCCCTATTACACATTGTTTCACTTGTTATTTAATCATATGGTAAATTAAAAGATGATGGCTTTCCTAGATGGAAGAATTTTCTTGTAAGATGGCATGCTGACTTCCTGTTTTCTTTGATTTAGTCCATTAAATAAATTCAAACAAATTCTCAATGCAGAGTGCAAAATAATCCTTTGAAAGGTGCTCCTCAAAGAACATAGAGGGCCCTTTGTTTTGAAAAATGAAATTCACACAAGGACAATTATTTTAGGAAGGAATGACTTTGAACACTTTCATGTGTAGTGCAGTCCTCTCTAAACTGAAAAGTGAGCTCATTATCCTCTAAATTTGTTCTTTTGTAGACTCACAATGAATCTTATTCAGAAAGTGCCAAACAATGAAAGCGCTTGGAATTATTTGAAAGGGTAAGCATTGAGATTTCTTAAGAGTCTTTAACATATCTAAGAAATGATGAAATATTAATTTGAAGTTCATGCAGTTGTTAAGTGAGGAAGTTTCACATGAATTTCCTGATCTCTTCATGGGGATTTAATGATGGAGAAGGTATATGTCAGAGAAGGGAAAGCCCTTGCTTTGTTCACTAGCCATGGAAAACTTGGGAAAGTAAACATATCAGTTGCAAAGTACATAGCTTGATCTATAGTATAATAATATGTGCATGCACAGCACACATATTGCCACCTGGTTAGGTCATGTTGTAGAGTACCAGGCTGTGGTGTGATGATGTGAATGATTAAAGCTTCAAATAATTGGGGAGAATGTGCTGCTTTTGCTATGAAATTCACAAATGGTTAGACATTGTTGTCTTCCTGGACAAGGATGATACACCCCAGGCCCCATCTCCTGCATTTTCTCTGTATTGGTTCACAGGGAATGTTAAAGAACCCACACACCTCTCCCTAAGAGTAAGAAAGGTAGCTCCTGGTGTTTTGATCTTACTTTGTTTCCAAATTTGGGGGCTACCGCAAGTTTTCCTTTCAAAAAAATTAACTGCTCAATTTAGTCTGGCTAATAAAAATCCCCCACAAAGTGTGGTAAACTTCCATGAGCTCATGGATGTGGCACTGTAGACTGAAATCCGTCCATTGTTGTTATTATGTATGTTGACTGTAAGTTTGTATGATGTTGTATATATACTGCTAGCAGCCTCATGTGTTCTTAATATAGAGGTAGAAGTATCCTCATATGAAATATTAAGCTAAAAATTTGAACAAGAAGGGATTAGAACAAGACACAGACATGACAAGGTGTTTCTCAGTTGTAACTCAGGCAGTTCAATCCAAACCGCATAGTGCATTTGCTTTCCCTTTATACAACCCAGTATCTCCACAACCATAAGAACAACCAAAAAATACAGGTTTATTTACTGGTAATTTAGATGTCACAAGCCTTCTAAAAGTTAAAGAGAACCCAATAGGTTACAAATTAAAACTTTTCAGGTCACCATATTCCCACCAATAGCATAGCTCCATCTTTCTGCATGTAAATCACACAACCCACAATTCTTCTTGTCCTCTGACGAAGGGCTAACACTTGAAATGTCAGCTTTAGAAACTCTTTACGTGGCCAATTTACATTTATATATCAATTCAGTTCATAAAACCAAATTATCCAAAAAATAGAAGATAAACAAAATAACCTTTCCTTAAAATAAAGTTGGTGATTGTTTTTTTTGTCCTTTAGAGTTCTGGCCCCTACTGGTCTTAGTAAATACCCTGGCCTGAAGGACACTTTGTTGGAAATGTACAGTAATGGAATTGACTCTCTGTATTTAATGGCTACATTGATTGATATCTCTGAAGAAGAGCTCGAGGGTGGAGTCAGTGACCCAAACTGTTTGGAACAGGCTTTGGAGGTATGTTGGATGCCTGATTGTACTCTTCATTTTAACTCTTTACACCCTAACATCAGTATGTGTATTCTCCATACTGTTCTCTAAATGTTTCCAGAGCTGCTGTAAAGGAGAATTTCTTTCACAATCAAGAGTTTCTTTAGTTGGTGATCATTTCCTTTACTCTCGAGACCTTCATGGTCAATTCAAGGGTGAAATTGTAAGGAGAAATTATCTGCAGTAAGTCTTAGGGATCAAAGGGTTAACTTATTTAAACCCTTTGACAGAGTTCTCTTATGTACCACTTTTCTTAACCTAAAAGTTACCCTTAACACCAATCTACAAGCTGCACCTCCATTTTGGCCAGTCAATTTTTGTACTATAAAAATGCCTTGGTTATCACTGACCATTGTGCCACTGTGTCTCCACAAGTCATTTCCATTTTCTTATTATGGCTTAATTCTTTGTTTTTTAAGTTGTGCAATAAACTTGCCACAGATGCTGACTACATCAGGAGAGAGTACTGGAATTACATCTCCCGCAGTCTGAATAACAAATATGGACAACCACAATGACACTATTAATAATAAATAAGAATTTTAATAGATAAATAGCAGCTATAAAATAAAGTTCATTAGTAATTGCTTACAATCTGGTAGTACCAAAACAAATTACCACGTAGTAGGTAGACGGATTTCTTGTTTCACTCCTTATTAAGTAGCCAAAAAAAAAAAAAAGAAAAAAACATCAGCAGAAATTCAAGATCTGTTTTCTCTTAGTCCAATTTACATCTGATTTAGAGTAAGTGACCATGTCTTTAGTTCTTAGAGGAAAAACAATGTACACATTACTCTGTCATAAATTGATTGTGCTGAAGAACTGGTAAACAAGGGAAACCTCATTTGGTTAGAACTTGAATTCCTTTGTTTAACAACTGCATCACTAAGTGGAGGTTGAGTGCCTGAAACATCCAGGAGCTTCCACTGTTGGTAGCCAGCTCCTAGATGGAGACTTCTCCCATGGCTGGCAAATCCTGGCAACCCAGCCATTAGTCCCCACACAGGAAAGGGAGATAGGCACCCATCACACTGAGTAAACAGTGGAAAGAGGGAGGGAAGGGGTGGGGAAAACTGCCTGGATGATGAGCTGGCACTCCTCACAATGCTGCAAGTTCACACTCAAAGCACATGCAAGAATGCCTCAAATGAAGAGCACATGGAACTCTCATGCATGCATATATGCAAAAAACCACTGACTACTAGAGAATGCTAATGCTCTTTGTTGTTAACTCCGTTAAATTGCATTTAACTAGATCTAATATTTCAATAGAAAAAATTGGTCGTGATTTAAATTTCCTTTTGGCCTGAAATATGCTCTAAGGTAGTAGAGAGAGAGAACAACTAACTTTGCAAACCTTTTATTACTTATACCAAACAAAATTATGTTCTTCTTGTCAAGTGCTGTAACATAATTTTAGAGAGAAATAAATGTTTCATCTTTTCTAACATTTTTAATGTAAATATCCTATATTTTTTTAAAAGTTATTTTCTTTTTCAAGCATTAGTTGAAAACCCATTACTGTTGCCCAATAGATCATTTTCACATGACATCTAGGCACCCTGATTTGTTACCAAACCAATGAGATGGTGAACATATTGATGTACAAAGCCAATCCTGACTGATTTGAACTCTTTACTCTCTTTCCCTATATCAACATTCTCTTTTGATGAAACTAGACTATCCTTTGTCTTTACACACCAATTCATTCATTCAGTGTAATATTCTGCTCAATTGTATTTGAGGATGAGCTCCACAGCTTGTGCCAGATTGTCCACATATCCATCAGGTTTTACAGCAGGGTGGTTTTCATCTCCAGGTCTACGACATGAAAAGCATTTTATCTAAAGTGAGAATTTAAGGTATCAGAAGAAAAAATTCATGATTTGCATGCTTGCTTCCCCATTAGAGCTTTGAGGCCTTCATTGTAACAGCTTGCATTGGTAGCTAAAGGTTTCCCCCCATTTTAAGTTTGCCCCTAATCACCTTTGCAAGTATGCCCCCTGCAGTAAAACAAGTTTGTCTGCACCTTACCAGTTCACCCACATAACCTTTCAATTTGTTTCCTTACAGCAGAACTTATTTTGTTGAAATCATAATATCCTTTGAACAACACAAAATTTTGGATATCCAAAGTTTGAAGTTTGACATATTTAAGGAATATTTTCTACATATTGGGTGACTCCTTGGAACTTCAAAGTGGGATCAGTGTCAATTTCATGTACAATTTTTCATGATGGAGATAAATAACATGGTTTATGGGGCATACTTGTCCTTCAAAAAATGCATGCCTAAAGTACAAAAAGAATGCTTCATGATACCTGTATTTTCCAGTCCTAACTTGTACTCCTCTGATCCCACATACCTGGGCCCCACCCACATCTGATACAATGTCATCTCCAATCATAACTGCCTAAAAATTTAAAAAAAAAAAAAAAAAAAAAGAGGATAATCAGAAAAAACTACCAAAAATTATGATATCAGGGGGTGAAAAGTTCTCTCAAATAAGAATTCAACTAACACTTACATCTTCAGGTAATACTTGAATTTTGTCCAAAGCAGTTAGGAAAAAAGTGGATGAAGGTTTACCAATAACCTCAGCTTTTACATCACAAGCAAACTGGAAGACAGAAATTATCATTAAAATAACAAAACAACTCTTAAGGGGTATGGAAAAATAGCCATTTTCAAACATTCAACTCATTGACAGAAAAAAAAAAAACAGCAAGAGGACTAACAACTAACCTCTAAGGCCTTTACATATGGACCTGCATCAAGGACTAGATTTGCACCACTTCTGTAATAGCGGCTGAAAAACAACATTAAAAAACATCGGAAATTTCAACAGCATTGTCTTGTATAATTTTAGACTGTAGGGTAAAGTCTGAGGTGCAACTGAGTTATGTCTAGCACTTTACACTGGCTTGCAAGTCTCAGTTTTGATCTTGTTATAGACAGAGAAGAGGGTATTTGTTCACTTGACCTCTCGTGAAACCAAATGAAGAGAGATGTTAGGGATTTTTAGACTGAGAAACAAACCAGGCTGAGACCAGGGAAAAACTAATAAGAGTCAACCAGACCAAGTTCCACATGAGTGAGACTTCTGTCAGCTTACCTAAGTCTGTAAATGTAGGCAACCGTTTACAGAGGTATCAAGTGCTTTGACTACAGTGATGGAAGAATTTTGGAAGAATCCCTGATTTTACAAATCCCTGAGTAGCAAATGTTCTTTGCCAGTCCTCCTTCCTTTGGTAGGGATTCTAGAATAACTCACCCATGTCCTAAAGCAAAAAGAACTGGATTATCTGAAGTTAAAAGTAGTCTAAAGGCATCATTCATGCGTGCATAAGTAAATTGATCTTCAGCTCCTCCAACAACAACACAGTTGGGATTGGTGCAATCCACTCCCTCATATTCTGCGAGTCCTTTGGGATGAATCAGAAGTAACGGGCGTAGTTTACGATCCTGAAGAATCTTTCTTGCAACAGGAGATGGTGCAAGTAATTCATTGGCTGACATGTTGAATCCAAATTGTCCAAGTTTGAGGACAAGCTGCTCTCTTGTGCAAGTATCCTCATTTGTGCAAAACTGCACCTTGTAACCAGCTGCTTTCAGCCTTCAGTAAAAAGTAACAGAAAAAAACATGATGAACTCAGTCACTGTTTGAACTTAAAATGAGTCTTGGAACTTCTATGAAAAATTAACGCAGTGAATTAAATATTAAGCAGCAAAGTCTTTCAATCAATTTTGTACTACCACAATAATCACTGTACCTTGTTCAGGGGGAAAACATATGATTAGTAAAATGACTGGTATAAGAGAGCTAACAAAACAATGTCAGAAACAACACCACTGTTTATCACATCTCTCAATTGGTACATGCACTGTGATTGCTCAATTCCACTGTGTGGCCTGTTAATTTCAAAAGTGTTTGAATTGAAATCTTCACAGGCTAGGGGTATATATCAGACTCATTATAAGCTCAGGTTGTCTCATTTACATTCAATAAAGAAGGTAAGTTTCTAAAAAAAAACTGTGGTGCTACATTTAGTGGGAGAGTATAACAACTGAAGATAATTAGGTTTTAACAGTTGAGTTGATAATGTAAATTGGCTACTGTAAAGAGTTTCAAAGCTGACATTTCAATCTTCAGCCTTTCGTCATTTGCTCAGTTGATAAAACCCTATTATTTAATTAACACACACTCATGAATAGGTGGGGGAGGGGTGTTAGTGAAGTGTCTCACTCGCTATACCCTGCTTGCCGACCTCTTGCACATTTGATTCCCATCTTCTATCCTTTGTTGCCAAACAATGCTTATGAATAATTTAATTTATGCCCTAACATCAGTATGCATATTCTTGATACTGTTTTTCATACATTTCCTCAAGTACTGACAAGGAGAATTTGTTTAGGACTCAAAAACTTCTTCAGTTGGTGATCATTTCATTTATTCTCATGACCCTGATACGTGATTCAGGGATGATATCGTAAGGAGAAATTAAACGCCCGTCACTCTAAGGGGTCAGAGGCTTATGTATGTTCTCATTCTGCTGTTCGGCTGCCTATCAGTCTTCCTCCTTCTGTACCCTTTCAACCTCTTTTTCTTAGGCTTCTACACCCCCCCCCCCCCAACCCCCTTTAGAGAAAATTTGGGCATGTTGTGTACCACCCCTTATTCTAATAATTTAGTCACAAACTGCAAATTTTGCTTTGTTTTTCTGTCACGCGCTGGTGACTCTGAATTCTCTCGCTAGAGAACCCATCCCCAGTACCTCCTCGGGACAAAGAAAAACTAAACGAATTAAAAAACAAAAAATCACCTTACAAAATTCATCATATGAATAAAAGGAGAAATAAACAGTCTGTTTTTCTTTTCTTTTTTTTTAATTCTCAAAATCGTCGGTCAAATTTGTATTATAAATAAACTCTTAGAAGATGCAGGAAAAAACATTTCAAGTAAAAACTTTCAGTTAGAACGCCACTCAGTTACGATCTACCAACCTACTTCTTAACTGCTTCAGCAGATCCAGGAATAGCTTCACCACCTCCCTCATTAGCATTATAAAGGACGCCAGAAATATCGAGCAAAATTCCCCCAATTTTCTTTCTGAGCCAGGCCGGCCGATCTGCCATGTTGCGATTGTCCGATTATGTTAAAGATCGGTCTAGAGCGAGACATTATCGACTGATCTCACTCTGACGTCTTGTCGACGAAAGTTACCGAAGATTGCCGAAGATCCCATTCGGTGAATTTTTATTTACTTACAAAGAGGTGCAGCTAGCATTTTGAGTTATTTCAGTTCTTTTAAGAGAGCGGTTTCGCTCTACAGATTTAGCATCCAGATTTCTTCGTATTTCTATGTACAGTGGATAGTTTCCAGGTTGCAGTTGTTCGTTTGACAGTTTATAGTGTGTACAGTTTCGTGTTATGAGTTTCCCGCGCTTGACATTATCAAGCAGTATGCCTCTCCGAGATTCAGAGGGAAGGTTTTGTGGAACGCTTCAGCGTAAAGAAAGCGATGGACAGTGGGACCGCTATTACTTTGTACTGGACGAAGACAAATGTTTGCTTCGTTATTTTTCCCCTTTGAACGAACAGGTCAGTAGGAAATTGTCTTTGATTTGTTTCTGTGTAAACGATTAATTCTCTCGATCAAGAGAACCTAATTGACACTCTGATCAATGAAAGACATACTGTCTACAAACACTTCCGTATTCTTGATCACTATACACTAACTTTAATTTTCCATTAGTTGTTTCGCCAAAAAATATTTTCTGTTCAGGTACAGAAATTTCTAGAAAGTTATCTGAGATGTTGACATGTGAGAGCAGATATGTATTTTGGATATAACAGGAAATTGATAGACTATAAGTTTGATTGAGAATTAAACCATCGGAACCCAAGTCACGAATATTGCTAACTCAAAGGGTCGCCATCTGACACAATACAGGTGTAATTTTTTTAAAGTTAAAAGAAAACAAAAGGCAGTGAGGAAAAGGTTATGTTTATCGCAGCTATTTTTAGCTCTTCGTCGCGAACAGGTTACTGCAGTAACCGGCTTGTAATGTACAGGAAATATTTTGCTTTTTGATTGTGAAATTATTTTCATCTGTGAAATTGCTTAGTCTGATTTGTTCTCTTAGAGGTGGGTACGTGGCGTTTCGATCGCATCTCAATCTGAACGTGTGACTGGTTTGAGACAACAGTCATTCAAACTGCTCTTGATATATTTTTCCTCATCAATGTACCATTTTAACCAGCAGCTATATTTGTAAATTTGGACACGTTTCTTGGTGCAAGAACCTGTCTGGTTTGGTTGAATCCTGAGGAAGATGTTTTTCAGTTAACTTGAGCTTTTAGGCAGAATGCTGTCACAATTTTTGGAGAAAATGAAATAGTTCCTAGGAATTATAAAAAAGAAATGCGAAAAATTAAGCTTATGTTACAGGTTCTAAATTACATCTTGTGGACTGTTTGTCAAGGTTACATCAGGGCATTGCCATGAAAACTGAGTAATCTGTCACAGTTATGGACCACTTCACTGAGGAAGTTCATCAACTTTAATAAGATTACTGACAGATGTAATACTATTTGAAGAAAAATGATCAGTGGTTTCCTTTTTTGGTTTTACATAGAGTTGGTGAGGAAGTTTTTGTTACATAACTCAGCTCCATATCTTCTTGATCATCATTATATTTAATTGCAACAGGTTATAACAAAACTGACTCAGGCAACATATGCTTTTGGACATTACTGATTGCAGTTACAGTGCAAAAATCTCTCTCTCTTTAAAAAATAAAAAATTCAAGACAACAAAGAGCTGTTTAGCCATTCTAGTTATGAAGTCTAGATAAGTATTTTTTTCAGGCAACAAGAGCTTCCTGTCATTCCCTACCACCACTGGCATCTTAGACAATCTATCCTAACTTGCTTTTTTATGTCAACCCAACTTATTTAAGTATAAGATGGGCTGCAATGGCAAAATAATTTCTGAAAAGTTACAGCATTAAGCAACACACCAGTCACTCAAGGGAAGAAACTGTTTGTTTTGGTTTCTTTGTGGTATATACTAATTAAAAACAATTATTTACCTCATATGCAATGTATTTTTTTCAGGCAACAAGAACTTTCTGTCATCTTTCACTTTGGGCATCTAAGTCAATCTACCCCAACTTGCTTTTTTATATCAACTCAACTGTTTTTAGCATAAGATGGACTGCAACAGCAAAATAATTTCTGAAAAGTTACAGCATTAAGCAACACACCAGTCACTTGAAGGAAGAAACTATTTGTTTTGGTTTCTTTGTGGTATATACTAATTAAAAACAATTATTCACCTCATATGCAATGTATTTTTTTCAGGCAACAAGAACTTTTTGTCATCCCCCACTTTGGGCATCTAAGTCAATCTACCACAACTTGCTTTTTTATATCAACGCAACTGTTTTTAGCATAAGATGGACTGCAACAGCAAAATAATTTCAGAAAAGTTACAGCATTAAGAAACATACCAGTCACTTGAAGATTCCTAGAATAACACTTAATAGCAATCATGAACATGTAGCATTCCATTGAAAAAAAGTTTCATGAAAATGTTGCTATGTATTAGCCTATCAAACTAGGGAAAAAATGATTTTCTGTATTTCAGTCCAACCTTGTGAATTTATATTTAAAATGTTTTTTTTTCTCTTTTGTTATTGTAGGAAAAAGTTAAATTGGATTGGGAGGATTATAAGGGGGAGATAAACATCAGGCGTATTACCAAGGTTAGACTGCATGAAGTGAAATGTTTCACAATTAATTATATAAGTTTATAACATACAGGTAAAATGTGTCTTTTGCACACACTGATAAGCTATTTTAGAAGTGATTAGAAAGTATCGTTCCCCTCTGAGCACCTGAAAAGAGAGACTGTATGTCAAGAGTAAGATTTCCTTTCATTTTTTGGTCTATATTGACAGAAACTTTTTGTTTTGGTTTCTGTGTGGTACTATTATAAAAATAATTTAAAACATTTCACCTCATATGCAATGTCGGTGATAGTGAATATTTACCTTCTACTTTAGTGAATAGTTGTGAAATATTTTCATTTTATCCTTGAATCTTTTATCCTTTTAAGCAATAAAAAGCAATTTCTGTTAAAACGTTTTACAAATTGTAATTTGCAAATAGAACATTACCCCTGTAGGAAGTTGAAACAACATGTTTGAATCACAAGCTTTTCAGTCCTGATTTGCTTGTTTTTTAAAAAAATTCTCACCTGGCAGAACAGATTTGATCTGTATTTAATTGATAAGCAAAAAGATCCTCGCTATGTTTGATGACCTTCAATACATTTGATTTCGAAAAACATATCGTTCTATTACATTTTTATAAGTTTATATGAGACCTACGCAAGTTGTACAATATTGCTACAATTATTATTGCTGTCACTATACCATGTATTTAACCCTTTAACTCAGATCAAATTTGTAGTTCTCCTTACTTTCAACCATACAAGTAGTTTTAATTGATTGTTTTTGTGTTTAATGCTCTTACAACAGATTGAGGACAAGTCAAAAAATGAAGGATGTATTGGTAAGTTAAGTGTAAACCAGGCAAAGTGTGATGTTGAAGAAATGTAAAATGAAATTAGAAGATCCTCGCAGCTGAGAACACTACTGAAACTAGTAGTTGTAAGTAGGACCTGAAAAAAATTTCAGGCCCGTACGGGATATGAACCCATTACCTCTGCGATACCGGTGCAGGTCAGGTCCTACTTACAACTACTAGTTTCAGTAGTGTTCTCAGCTGCGAGGATCTTCTAATTTCATCTTTCCACCGCAGTGCAAATATGTGAATTTTCATATATCTAAAATGTAAAATGGTTTCTGTGTTTACATAGCCTGATGTAAACACATGGGAGGTTGAGAGAACACGAGATAAGTGTAGGAAACCATGACGTGAAGCGGAGTGGTTTCCAGCTTATCGAGTGTGCAGTAGTGCAGCATTTTTTATCTCGATCTAACACTAAATTCTAGTAAATCATTTATAAGGAAATGTGTTAGTAGCAGCTAGAGGGGAGCATTATTGATCAGATCTTGGGGAATTTAAGGGTCAAAATTTGCTCTTTATACTGGTTGTTTGTCAAGGATTCGCATTATAAGCTGAGGAAGCAAATAGAATTGTGCTGTACTATTGTTATTTTACTTTGACAGAGATTCAAACATGTAGTGAAAGATATTATGTACGAGCTGACACCAAAGAAGGAGGAGAAGAATGGATACGAACACTGCGCAAAGCTGCTGTAAGTATCAACCTGTTTGTATCATAAACAGTTCAATTTGGAATAATTGATAAATTTTGTATTCATTTAATGATAGGTTAACTCTACTTAATATTATGCTAAAAGTTGTCAATTGGATTGGTCAACTTAAATAAAGGCAACTTCAGGCCTGAAATTGTGACCAGCTGGTCACCAAGGCAACTAAAGGTTGATTATCTGAGATGGGTGGGAAAAGCAAAATCATGACCATGTGGGACTTTTCAACATATGAAAATCTGCCTGTAGTTAACAATTACATTGCAAACTCTTGTTGTTTCTTTACACTGCACCTACATTTCTCAATGGAAAGTCTTAGGCCAGTGCTTTCATATCTTGTAAAGCTTCAACAGTCACTTTTTTGCTGATTCTAATAACTTGTCCTGGTTGTGAGGGTCTTTACACTCTCAGGATCTCCTGATTTACAAACTATATTTCACAATGTCACTATCTTTGATTTACTGTGAAACCTCCAACCTTTGCCACATTTCAAGGTACATCCCACTAAGAGAAAGGATGACTCCACTGCCAGGGAAGAGAAATCAGCAAATCATCGCACAGTTGGGACTGACAAAGACAATACATCAGAAAAGACAGAACGTGTTGTGTATGAAACAAAAATTATTGGAGGAGTGGCTGTGAAAACTCCTGTGAAAAAGGTGCAACTTCTACCTAATACACTTTAAACAGTTCTTTTAATGGTAATTCTTAGCTATGTATATGTTTTCATATGTGAGAAAGAATTGACAATGGAAATGTTACACTTGATAGTGTAAACTTCCTACTTACAGTGTATTGTTTATTGCTTTCAACTTCAAAGTTTAAAAACTCCATTCAAAGCAAAGCTGATGATTACAGTTAACGATTCTCCCTAATTATCATAAGAGATACTTAAAATCAGAGAGAAAAATTAAATTGCAATCTACCAATTACAACACAGGAATATAAGCTTTTGAAACTCTTATATATTGTCCTTTTCCCCTAAGACTGGTGAGTTTGCCTTCATTTGATGGATCTAAAACTGCACAATAGTTCATTGCTTGTTGGAAGATATTTATTTGAGAGTCACTAGTAAGATCTATTACATAGAGTTTGTGATACTTTCAATTTGATTTAAAGAGGGTGCAATTGGCTACCTTGGTGCAGCACCCTCTGTGGAGCAATATTTTACACTTGAGGATATTAACAGCAATGCTCCTTCTTCTCGTGGAACTTATTTTGGATTCTAATGATATGTAATAAATTCCTTCAACAGAGTGACTAGTGTCTAATTTCTCCCAACAGTATCATCCTGAAATCACATGTTAAGGTTATAAGAATATTAGAAATGATCCCCAACTCAAAATGCTCTTGATTGTTAAACAAATTCTTCTTGTCAGCACCTTAGAAAATGTAAAGAAAACAGTATGGAGAATATGCATACTGATAGTAGGGTGTAATTAGGTAAGACAGAGCTCTAATAAGATTCTGGTATCTTTCCTTCTTTTACGTACTCATTTGTTGTATTAAGCTGCATGGAATGTTTGACATCTAGTTCCAGTAACGATGTATTCTCTTTTTATGTGACAGAATACTGATGTAGATACTGAGGGAGGAAGTTTGCCTGGTGATTCTCTGATACGTTCTGGTTCAGCTGGTATGACAAGTACAATAAAACCCATTAAAGAAGGATACTTGACAAAGAAGGGAGCAGTGGTAGGTGCTATAAGACTTCAAGTTTTGGTTGCTGGCATGTTTTGTTTTGTTTTGTTTTGTTTTTTTTTCAGGACTGTTAATTTGTCTTTTAAAAGTGTGTTTTGTTAATAGTGTTAGACAATTTTCCTGTTCCTCTTTTACATGTTATTTATTATCAGTTTACATTGAATTCACTATTCTTAATAAATATTAAGGTGAGTCAGGTGTAAAATTGCAGTTTTTTTTCATCATTTTGATAATAGCATATAGGGTTACAAACTTTTGCATCCTTGTTGTTTTTCAGGTCAAGAGTTGGAAAAAGAGATATTTCAAGCTGGACACTTTCAGACTTGCATATTATGATAAATATAATGTAAGCTGTCAATGATTTTAAAATGTGAATTTAAGTTGACATATTTGGAGCTTTGCCCTTAAATTGGCTTTAATGGAATGGTTCATGAATTTGTCATAAAATGTGGTGTTCTGATTTGATGTTATTTCCTTGAAATGAAAAGTTAGTCACCTACAAGTGAGCTGGAAACATTTTTGGTAGGTTTTCAGCAAGATTAAAGACAAGGAAAATTGTTAATGATCTGCAAAAATATTGTGTAATGTGAGGGAAGGTTACTAAAAACAGACACTATACCCTATATCAACTTTTTAAAGTTAAATTTGGATTTTTTTTTCCATTCAGGACAAAGAGCCTATCAAAGTGATTAATTCAAATGAGGTTCTTGCTGTAAAACCAAGTCAGAGGTAAGAATATGATTTAATGAGTAATGATGGTGGGAAATGCCTGTTTATATGTCATTCCCAATGATGACTTATGACATTACAGGGGTGTTTATGTGGCAGGCTGATCAATCCAATATGGACAAGGAGGCCTCTGCCAGACATTGGCCAAACATTAGCCGAACATTTGCCACTTGTTAGCCACATATTGGCCACAGGTTGGCCACACATTCATCTGGCATCACATTCATCTGAAATTTTTTTCAGGTCCTACTTACAACTACTAGTTTCAGTAGTGTTCTTAGCTGCGAGGATCTTCTAATTTCATCTTTCCACCACAGTGCAAATATGTGAATTTTCATATATCTAAAATCTTCATTCACTCGGATGTTTATTTGTACCCAATTCATTGACCAGCTCCCAGTTGGCTTGTTAGCTCAATTGGTAGAGCGCTGCACCGGTATCGCAGAGGTCATGGGTTCAAATCCCGTATGGGCCTGAAATTTTTTTTTCAGGTCCTACTTACAACTACTAGTTTCAGTAGTGTTCTTAGCTGCGAGGATCTTCTAATTTCATCTTTCCACCGCAGTGCAAATATGTGAATTTTCATATATCTAAAATCTTCATTCACTCGGATGTTTATTTGTACCCAATTCATTGACCAGCTCCCAGTTGGCTTGTTAGCTCAATTGGTAGAGCGCTGCACCGGTATCGCAGAGGTCATGGGTTCAAATCCCGTACGGGCCTGAAATTTTTTTCAGGTCCTACTTACAACTACTAGTTTCAGTAGTGTTCTTAGCTGCAAGGATCTTCTAATTTCATCTTTCCACTGCAGTGCAAATATGTGAATTTTCATATATCTAAAATCTTCATTCACTCGGATGTTTATTTGTACCCAATTCATTGACCAGCTCCCAGTTGGCTTTTTAGCTCAATTGGTAGAGCGCTGCACCGGTATCGCAGAGGTCATGGGTTCAAATCCCGTACGGGCCTGAAATTTTTTTTTCAGGTCCTACTTACAACTACTAGTTTCAGTAGTGTTCTTAGCTGCGAGGATCTTCTAATTTCATCTTTCCACCGCAGTGCAAATATGTGAATTTTCATATATCTAAAATCTTCATTCACTTGAATGTTTATTTGTACCCAATTCATTGACCAGCTCCCAGTTGGCTTGTTAGCTCAATTGGTAGAGCGCTGCACCGGTATCGCAGAGGTCATGGGTTCAAATCCCGTACGGGCCTGAAATTTTTTTTTCAGGTCCTACTTACAACTACTAGTTTCAGTAGTGTTCTTAGCTGCGAGGATCTTCTAATTTCATCTTTCCACCGCAGTGCAAATATGTGAATTTTCATATATCTAAAATCTTCATGTTGGCCACATGTTGGCCATGGGTGTACAATGGTTGTCATTGGTGAGAGGTGGTCCCTAGACTTTTGCATGTGCTTTCTTCCCACATCTTTCCTGTCATTGTTAGTATTTATGACATGTGTACTAATGTTGAGTTAACTTATGTTACAGTACAGAAAACAATCGAGAGCATCTGTTTGAGGTGGTAACACATGCTAGAACATTCTTGATCCAGGTATGTTTGTATACGTTTTGATTTTTTCATACTTATTGAACATCATCGGAGCAATTTGGATTCTTTTTATCTTTTAAGCTTACTGGTACCAAAAGTTTTCTATTTCAAGAGAAACTGTTTGGTACTATCGTCCTTAAAGCTGTTCCACAAAAATTTTGCAAGCTTGAAGACTGCAATGTATCCTACCTATTCTGACACAATGAATTTTCTTATACAGAAGAGAGGGTAATTGTGAAGAGCAGCTCCCCTCTACCAACTGTTGGCAAACTGTTGGCTAACTATCAGCCATTAGCAAAGTTTTTCAGAGATTTGTTTTTCACAATTACTTGACCCATTAACTCATAGAAATGATTCACATGTAGCTTCTCCTTATAAAATCCATACTCTATCCAACGAAAAGGTAATGAGAACACTCAAACTAATCAGGTAGAAGTTGTTGTCTTGATCTAACTTCAAATCCCTGTTACTGGTACTCATTTACAAGGAAATCTGTAGCAGCTAGAGGGGGGGGGGGGGAAATTTGCAATCAGATCTTGGGAGTTAAAAGGTTAAATCCAGAGTAGCTCTTGGTAATATACTGTGATCATGAGGGTTTGGGCAACCGTGAAAAGAACTGTAGCAGTTATGTATTAACAAGGTGTGGCACCTGCCAACCTTGATGGAAGTTGTCATCCAATACATTTTCTTCAGCCAAAAGTACTACAGAAGAACCTCAATTTAATGAACATCTGTATAACGAAGTCCTCAGTATAATAAACGATACTCTTCAGCCTGGCCAAAGTTAAAGTAAAATGTATGGGACAGAACCTTGTTAACACGAAACTAAACCTGTAGCCCCCAAATATTTTTGTCACCTTACTTAAAAAAAATTTTTTAAATTTTTCACAATTTTGCTAGTTCCTCAGTTCGTAAGCCCAGCCAAGCCTCTATGGTCATAGCCCCTGTAATAGCTGTTAACTACAGGCTTGTAGTGTTACTTGTAAAACTCCCTGAAGAAGTCTACCACAGTTAGATGAAACACGTTGGAGAATAAAAAAGTTTTACAAGCACTGTTTGCAGAGTGCTGCTTACTAGTTTAATTTTTTTTAAAAATTTAAAAAGAAACAATTCTTCATAGTAATAGTTCTGATCCCAAAATGCTAAGTAGTGTAATTTCACACCACAAAAAAAAGAAAAGGAAAAACAAAGCAACTATTAACTGTACCTTGATATATAACAAATGTTTTGGTGGTTGATTAAATTAAGGTTTTCCATAGAACCAACCCATAATATAATGAACCAATTCGCCCAGTCCCTTGGTACTTCGTTAAATTGAGGTTCCACTGTAGCATGTTTTCTTGGAAAATCAAAGTCTGAATTTGTTAATTAAAAAAAAAAATAACAACAACTTTTGTGTTTCTTTTCTACAATCTGAAAAGGGTCTGTTTGATTCTGTGTATAGAGTGATATCAGTATGATCTTGATTTAAATGATTTATGATCTGTGAAAGCATTTATGCTGGAATCAATGTGAAAAGATGATGTTTGGCCAAACATTTAAGCACCATTAACACCCAAAAATTGACAGTGATATTTAAATGTTATCTTGCAGGGAAAATCTGAAGAAGAAATGCATTCATGGATTGATGCTATTGCTAGTGCACTGCTAAGAGGGAGATCATCAAGTGAACCAGTATGTTAATTAATTTTTTTAGTGATTCCAAATTTTGCAATAGAAGGGTCCTTATTTTGCACATATCTCTCTCGGTGCCAAGATCACTTTGTACAAACATTAATTATAGCATGTTTATTTAATTACCCTAAAAATTAAACAGCTTTTCCTGAATTAAATTGACTAGATTGAATAACCTTTTTTCTCCCATTGTTAACATGGATAACATACTTAAAAAGTTTGGCTACAAAATGATTGAGCCAGTTACAAAATGACTCAACTGACTGGGTACAAAATGACCTAGCTGGGTAGGAAAGACTGGGTACAAAACGACCAAGGATACAAAACAACTGGTAAGCAGCACCAAACCTGCTTGTTTTGAGGTACAAAGATAATGCAAGAGGTCTCTGTGGGGTCTGCAATAATTTGTTTATAATAATAATAATGTTAAATTAATGAGGGAACCCAACCTGCCAAGGAAGTTTTTTAGTGGGACCCTCAAACATGATACACATTTTCCTCAAAGTCACCCCTCACACACGAACTTTGTCCTCTTGATCAAATCTGGTAGACTTTGCCTCTCTTGCCACAGTGCCAAACAGAACCTGCTTGATGACAACAATGAAAGTGTTTCCAATAACTTTGAGATCTAATTCTTTTTTTTCTAGGATGCTAAAAAGAGTCAAGAGATATTTAGAAAAAGTGTAAATTATCCATATGCAGAGACGACAACCCTTTAGCAACAGAGAACAGTGAACAAGAGCATTGCTGAATGAGGACACCTATTCAAGATAAAGACTTGATATCAACGATGAATACTGCGTGTGAATAACTTTAACTGCACAAAATTGTCAAAATTGCAAAAAAATGTTTGCTTTCCCCTCAATGACAATTGATGGGAAATGCAGAGGAGTTGTGAGGAAGCTAAAATTGAGAAAATCATCAAAAATTACAATATTTTTTTATTTTCAGCCTTCTTTTCCTATTAGTGTGGGGTGAATTGCATGGTAAAAGGCTTTTGAAGCAGCAAGTCTAGGAGGAAACCATTTAACAAAAAAATTGTGAAAATTACAAAAAGTGCTTGACCTTGTTATAGTTACACAAGTTTTTCAATTTTGTATCTTTTTCAGTCCTGGACATAATGAGGAATTGGGGGTGGAGAGGGAAATTCACTGGCCGTGGTACATTTGTCTTTCTTTTTTCACAAAAAGTGATAAGTTAAAATATTCTCAAAACAAATGGTTTGTCTCTGTTTTCCTGTAAATATATGGGAATTGCAAAAACCTGAGGTAACCATATTGTGTAACAATGGTGTGAATTAACTGGTCCTTGTCAAATTTATAAAAGATTTATGGTGGTATGCCACATCAATCTTTCCAGTTGGGACCTACCTATGTGTTATTGATAGGTTATTAACATTTGAAAGTCAGTAAAACTAACAGAGGTTGTTTAATAATGGGAGTTGAACTGAATGAAGTGCAGTTTGGTTTGGTCTGAAGTCTTACTTTTGATTTATAATCCACAAGAGGTAAGTATGATTTTAGATCATAATTGTACAACTTCAAGTTCAATTACCACAGTGCCTTTGTTGCATCCATTTTGAAATGTAAAAACTCAATTGCCTAAATGCAGGATTTTAGTCAGTACAAATGTTTCATTGCTGTTTCTCAAAAACTGTAAGAAATTAAATTCAGTGGTTGATTTGGAAAAAGAAAGGAGTTTTGTGAACAAAAGTTGCAAATTCTTCACATAATGCTTTGTCTGTCGCAGTCCTGCAATTTGAGTAGTATAACTTTTAAAAAGCCTTGAAATCTGATTGCTTGTCTTGTTTGAGTGCCTTTTCATTGGTTTGGAAGGAGGTGTGATTTGGAGCAAAAAAAATGCGACTTGTGAATAAATTGTACTGCTGAGAGCCAATCAGATTTTAAGGATCACCAGTAATTTCAAAATGGAAGTAATAAAGTTAAAATTTCTATAAATATCTTAACATAACAATTAGAGGAGTGACTGGTGATTTTTACCACCTGATGGTGACTAGCAAGAGGCGAAGCCCTTAGCTTGCAAGTTCAAAAGTTATGCCACTTAAACTTTTATGCATTTCATTTTGGGAGATTTTTAGAAATTTACTCAGTATTTATTGAGGGAAAACCTTGTAGTTGGGGTGCACAAGCTTATCATAGTATGAGAGTTTGCATTTATTCAGAATATTAAAGTAGGGGTTTGTTAAGTTTAGATAAACTAGAAAAATTTCATATTTTTGGAAAAACCGTTTTTTGCATATATTCATATACAAGAACATATTGAGAGATTCATTTATAGTAATGTAAGTAAAGGGATTTTTCCAACAATTATGAGCGCAGTAATTTTTTTAGGAATAATTTTTGAAAGTGCTGTAAGTTATTTTTTTTAGTGCATAATGTAACTAAGCTAAAAGTGTCTCATTCAATATAACAACTTGGTGGTGGTTTAAGGACGTTTGAAGTGTTCATACCTTAACTGTACACTGGATTGTAGAAAGGGCTTTAGAAAGACCGAGACTAAGGGATAAGGGTTTGTCGGGACTCGACTCGCTTGAGAAGCCGCCCCGCACTCTCAACCAATCAGAATCAAAACTGAAAACAAACACGACTTCGCCAGTCGCCTTTTCCCGCGAAAAATGTGTTTTCATTGGCTTTTTTCAATAAGTTTTCTTTCCTCTGATTAGCTGTTTTGGTAACTTAGATGTCGATGTAAGGATACTCAATCAAAAATGTGCAATACGAGTCCTGTGATGGGTCGTAAGTGTTTTTTTGGAAAAGCAACTCGGAAACTGACGCTAGGGAAGCTTACTGGAGCAGTATTGACGATTTTAAGAATACTCTGTTAAGGAACGCACTCTGAAAACGCACTTCAGGGAACTTAGGATTAAGCTTACGACTGAACTCACTTTGGTGTTACAGTTTGAATCATTTTAGAAGTCGTATTTTTAAATGATTTTCGAGAACGTTTCGTTGAAACACGCTCGGGAATTAAAATCTTGCACACTCCAAGAAACACGTTTGTTTCGCTAGAGCCAGGAAGTCATTTGACATGAGCAATTACAGAACGCAGTCCGAAATGCATTTTGAACCACATTCTAGGAGGGTAATTTCGGGGGAGGCAAAACATATTTCTGGAGCAAATTATAGGTATTACTCATCTCGTTTACCTTAAATGTAGTCACTTTCGATGTAGACCGGGCCGTTTCGACGGCATATTATGAATACAGTGGACTAGCACGCATTGCTTTTTATGAAACATACTCCGCTGCGATTTATGGGTATTCATCAGAAAATCCACGCAACGAATCCAGCACACAGCAACTCGGAAGTTTGATTTGGAATCGAAATCCAAGTTTTTAATTCCCAGTTTGATGCTCTAGGTTCTATATCTCGATTACCAACGTGAATTTGATTCTAAGATCCAAGTTGTCGATCTGTCCATTTTCTGGCCTTTTCTGGCGAGTGACATTCGAAAGACACTTTCCCGGATGTTAGACAAACTCCACGTTACATATCTATTTTACTGATGTTTTAGCTTAATGCATGTTAATGGCGTCTGATATCAGGAAATTCAAACTAAAATTGTGCGTAATATCTGATATATAAATTATAGTTTAATGTAACATTTTATCGTATTTACACAAGTTATAGTGCTAGCACTAAACTGGAGAAAATTAATAGCTTCACAAACACGTGCACCATGTGGCGGGAAAAGTGCGAATTTGATTCATCGCCAGTAATTCACTTTCACAAACGATTCTTACAAATCTTGATATTTAGACTTACTAACACTTGATCTAAAACAGCACAGGGCACATTCAAGGCCCAAAAAGACACCAAAATATTGAAAGAAACAGCCTACTGTAGCTCACATGTACACGCTTCAAACTGTTCATCCCAAATCTCATTAAACTTGTTCAACTTTTAGGCAAAAAAATTCTTACGATGCCTCATGGAATTCTCTAACATAATTATAAATTGGCAACCAGGCATGTCCGATGCCGTGACTAAAGATCTTGTCTAACGTTTGTGACTAGAACTTTAGAGATTCTGACGCATGTCATTTATATTTTTCCACTGGCCTGCAGTCTTCTGTGCAGAAAGAGTGACATAAGCAGATTCTTAGGGAGGGATCTGAGCTGCTTTTGAAGGGTTGAATAACACTTGACCACTGTATCTGCACATAATCTAAGAGGAAAAAATTCACTATTCAGGCACCATATCAAATATTAACCAAAGTTTCTTGAGGCATCAAGACTTCTAAAACACACAGGAAATATGCCCCCCCGTCCCTCCCCTCCCCTCCCCTCCCCCTCTGTTGTTTGCATGTAGAAAATGAAAAATAATTTCTTACAAGTTCAAAGGTTGAGGTGTAAACCTAAAGATCAGGATACTGTCACAGTGCTCCTGAAAAAAGAAAAAAACCAAGAAAATATTACTTATTGTAGTTCAACTGACAAACTCTTTGAAGCTACCTCTTTTACCTTATGGTTTCTTAAAATGACTGTTGGTTATTAAATTTAGCTAGAAATAATCATACACATATATAACACCACACCAGGCTGGCCTTGTGAGTAGGCCTGGTAAACCTCTTTTGCTGATTCATGAGGGTGCTTGCTTTGTGTCTGTGATAACAAGAATCTGAACCACAATCAGTTGAAGTGAAAGTTAAAAAATTGTTCTATCAGGATGACTAGTCAGATATTGATAGCCTAAAAAAATTGCAAGAAAAACAGTCATCAAACTATTCCAACACTTGGTTGATAACAAACATGTATGTATTGCTACAATCCATATCATTAATGAGCAGCATTAGAAAGATACACTGTAGCATAGATAGAAACAGTACAGTAGATAATGCACACTGAAGCATGAATTTGAAATTGTTGCCTATTCACCTGTTCAAGAATTAACACTGATGTGGCACATCCTCCAAAAATTAGAACCTCTCCAGGAGAAGTTGTACAACAAGCTGTATGCCACATTCGAGTCATGGGTTTACTGAAACCAAAGGTAAGCAAGTGTCACTCTTCTCTTTGAAAAACCCTTGTCCCCAAGGTGCTTTTATATTTGGTTACATCACACAAGTTGTTGTTACCTTGGCCAAAAAGTGAAAAACAAGGGGGAAAAAGAGCAAAGAGAGGTACTGGTCTTTCCTCCTAAAAACCCAAACATTTTGTTGTCTGCTCATTCTTTCATCTTTACTTACCAAGAGTCATCCACAGGCAGTTGACAACTGCTGTCTCCTGCTCTAGACTGAACAGTTGTGGTAATGGTTTGCTAATGAAGTCACACTGATTGGGTTTGCAAATAGTCTTTATTTGATAAGTTTGAGCATGAGATGGCATTATAATGGCATAGACTTGGGACAATAGGTTTCCTCTCTTCATGTGAGAACTTCTAGCAGAGGTGAAACCAAATCAAACAAGTAAACCACAAAAGTGAACTTTGTTTTTCATTCATTTTATTCAAGAACTTTCCAAGTTAGTAGTGAAAACCCTTTTTTCATTACAAGTACCTTTGTATTGAAGGGACATTGAGTTGAAACCAGATCATTGTTGAGGTGTCAAGAGTATAAGCATCACCTGAAAATAATAAATGTTATTTGAAAAAGAATTCTTTCATTCTGTCAAAACTTTCATCAAGGATTAGATCCCAACCATGTTAAAAAAGGTGGGAGTTGTGGTAAATCATGCTTGCCTTATCTAAATAAGAGTGGTCCTAAAATCAACCAATAATCCAAACTTCAATAATGCTGAACATGTTGCATTAAAAAAATTTTTTTGTTTTTGGAGTTTGAAGTTCTCTGAAGTCTCACCTAATGCTTCTCCTTGATTGTTAAAGCCTCCATAGAGAAATAAATGTTTGTCACTGACAGCAGATAGGGAATGCCATGTTCTTCCATCTGGCACTTTACCTGTTGTTGGAATACTAATTAAACCATTAATTATAAAAGTGTCATTATAATGTAATTTATAATCATACAACTGGCATTAGGCAATGAATTCAGTAAAAATATAATCAGCATAGATAGATGATTGGATTTAAGCTGTATTCACCTGCCACTCCATTCCAAGCTGTCCATATCAAAGGCATGCAAATCATTACGTCGTTGTTCCTACCAGTCGAAATAAACAAGTTAACAAGACCTTACACAGCACATGGACAAAGTGTTTTTGTCTTTAATACTTAGTAATTCTCAACCTTGTATTGTCCTTGTTTAGGAACTAATTTGTCATACAATGCAGAGGTCTTTGCTGGAACATAGACCAATGAGGTATTGACTTTAAAATCATTATCTCTCCAATTATATCTTCAAGTTAGGGAAGGCTAAGTTCCAAATCAAAGATTTTCAAACACTCCTTGACCAACTAGTATGCACCTTTATAACCTATTGAAAAAAATTGCTATTTGTAATTTTCACGTGTTACCACTTAGCAAATTCGCAATTTGTTTTATCTAAAAAAAATGCACTCATTTTCAGCCATGTGGAGATACACAAAACAGAATATTTTTCACTATAAACTTTACTACATGATAAATCCTATGATGAACATTAAAGAGGGTATGTTTGCTGATGTCAACTACAATACCATGTATCTTCCACCAAAGATATAAGCAATATTTCCAAGTTTAGCCGCAGCCTGTGCTGCTCTTGGTGTGGGGGCTCTCCCCTACAGAGTAAAACAGCATCATCAGAAACAATGCAGCTGAGAAAAAACATGCTATGCAAGTTGAGAGTATCTCATTACATCACACATTTTATTTTATCCTACTGACCATTTTTATTGGTTTTTGTCAACGTAGGTTTTTCCTTGAAAGTATTAACGAAGCTGTTTCAAAGTTACACATATTTATATAAAACTTATTTTATGCCACAGATTTTCTAACTCCATCATTCTAATTTTTTTCCATTCCTGTGCTATTCTGAATCAATCTTCCCATAACTTATTCACTTCCTGTCCACCCTGGCTGAAAAATTATTAATGAGAGAGGTTTCTTTCTTTTCATTTGTTTTCTTCTTTAAAAAAGTTACAAATCAGGATAAAAAACATTTCATACTGTCATTACACATACACATACTGTCGACCAAAGCAATTTAAATATTCAAGCAACACAAATAAATGTACTCAGTTTAAACCCACCTTTGTCTGTGGTTGGCTCCATGTTAAATGTTCTGTATCCAGAACAAACATGTGACTGTTCCATCCTCTGATGTCCTAATGAACCAAAATAAAAGAGAACGTGGAAATCAGCTTTCTCTTCTTTTCACCAAGGAAATCACAGACTGCATAAAAAAAAATTTGAAGTGATACAAATTTTAGTTCACTGGACATGTTGTACAGTCTTTAGGGTGTCGCAGTTCCAAAGACCACTCTAGAGTGACCTAACTCTTCACAAATAGTCGCAAGATGTACTAAACATTTGAAAATGGATGGTATCATTTTGAAAGACAACTTAGCAACCAATATGAACATAAACAGATACCAAAAAATGCTGTTTATAAACAGCAGAAGTTGTCACTGTCACTGTCACATAAAAGCATTACAATTTGCTCTTCTGCATACTGCTCAAACAGGTTGCCAAGAGATAGAATAAAAATGGCGTCAGACTGTAACACGTCACAAGGGAGTGGCCAGGTTACTGAGAAATATCTAAATTGGCTGCATCCATTTCAAGTTTCCACAAGGTGAGCTTACAAACTCAGGAATCTCAAGTCATAATGCCTGCCATAGTTTCATAATTACATTGTAAAATCTTTGATTGGTAGGGGAAATAATCATTCTGGAGAATACCTCTCCTTGGAAATAATATGTTTGACACTAAAAACTTACAGTGAATTGGTCCTCAACACTGGTATTAAATGTGAAAAATCCGCAAGACTCATCCACTTTATGAGGATCTGGAGGTATTCCATACCCTCCAAAATACACTATTCTATACAAATGAAAATACACTATTCTATACAAATGAAAAAATATATATATTATATAACTGTAATTTATCATCTAGCTAATTACTGTTTTTGGTTTCAACCCTCTACCTTTCACAATTACAACTATAACAATTCTGCAAAGTTTGAATACCTGATGTCAAATGCAGCTCAGTTAAGGGTATGAGAGTTCTACTGGTGCCTTTCACTGAGCAAAGACTGTTTTTCATAATTTATTCATTTTTACTAGGCAGTAGATCCTCACAATGTTAGACTTAAGAGGTTGCCATTAAAACAAACTGTGTGAGCAGAAGGCGGCTCAAAGGAAATCTTTAAAGTTAGGATAAGGGGCTCTTTGAGGCCCAAATGGTTGCCCTGACCAGCAATTGTGGGCTGTGATTCCAAGTCAGGTTTCTTCAACATATTAAGGTGCATCATGATCATGGTGAACATAAACATTCTCAGTATTTCATTATAGTTGAAAGGTTTCGATTGATACAAGCAGAAGAATGGTCTAGAGCAATAAGAGAATCTAAATATAAAATATAAGGAAACAGGGTGTAAGTTTCTAAAGAAACTGTGGTGCTTTGCCAGTGTGGGAGTATAACAGCCTTGGTTTTATCAACCAAGCCGATGATGTAAACTGGCCACCCTGTGGAGTTTCTCAGTTAAAAAATTCAAGCATTAGCCCTTTGTCAGTCAAAGGACAAAGAGCTTAATAATGCTTGATACATCAGCTTAGAAACTCTTTATGGTGGCCAATTTTCACTATCAACTCAGTTAATAAAGCTAAATTACCATTTAAACGTGAAATAGCTTGGGTGTAGAAAAAAATAGCTTCAGCATAGAATATTCTGTGTAGTAGCTGGAGAACTCTCTAATACCAAATAGATACCCTGAGTCTACTTGAGGATAACTGAAATGAAAATGAGGGATACAACAAGAAACACAAAGGAGAAATGGTAAAATTATTATTTTCTACCACAATTTTTGGAAACAAATGAAATGATGTAATATTAAATGACTTACAAATCATTGTGTGTCCAGCAACACAGCTTGTCCCTGTCTGAAGGGGGATTACCTTCAATCTTTTCTGTCAAATTTTGCCACACAAATTTGTTCAAATCTAAAACAAAAACCTATCAAAGAAAACATGCAGTTCCAATTAACTCAAACACGAAACCTTGTCGTAGAACATAAAGGTTGGGAGACAGTCACACAATTTTAAAAAAAAGTTTTCAACTGATAAATTATAACTCAGCTTTTGAAAGCTTACAAGATCCAAAATTAAGTTTTTCACCCTTTTACCGTCAGGAGAGATTCATGTGTAACTCCACCAAGTATAACATCCACACATTATCCAATAAACATGTAATGAGAATACTCAAACTAATCAGATAGAGGTTGTTGTCTTTATCCAACACCAAATTCTCCCAAATAATTTACAAAGAGATGTGTTGCAGCTGGAGGGAAGAATTACATGTAACGATCAGATCCTGCAAGTTAAAGGCTTCATGTAGGTGCCACCTAGGTACAATAAATAATAGGAAATTTTTTGTAGCCAAAAAAGACTCACTGTTGAAGAGGGTCCTTCATCATGATGCCCAGCAAATATGTACATATATTTGCCACCAATCACACAAGCTGTTGATCCTGACATGGGTGGAGGTATGTCTCCACTTGTTTCAACATGTTTCCTAAAAACATAATTATTTAATGACAAGTGACTTGCTCTGAGAGTGTAAATGGCTTTCATTTTTATCCGGTATCTGCAGTGCCACTACATGTAGCTAGATATAGCACATCTGTCCAAGTTTCCCAAACAAGAACACATTCATTCAAAGTCAACTATTGCATCCTTAACCTTTTGATCATTATAAGTGACTAGAATCTAATTTCTCCTCACAATTTCACCCCTGACTCACACATTAAGGTCATGAAAATATGGAAAATGATCAACAACCAAAGAGGCTCATGATTGCTAAACAATTCTGCTTGTCAGCCCCTTAGGAAATGTATAGAGAACAATATGGAGAAAATACATACTGATGTTGGTATATAAAGAGTTAAAGTCTGCTCATCATGCATCCTTACCATGCAGAAGTCTCAATGCAGTACAACCAAACTTCATTACTGGGATGATACCTGTCAACAAGAAACTGCAATCCAGGAAACTGTTCAGGATCACCCTTAGGTAGCAAAGTTATAAAAAAAAATGAAAGACTGAAATTTTTTCAAAAAATTAGCAGAAAAGTTTATTAATACATTTCTAGTGTTGTTTTTGGTCACTCAACTCCAGTTATCAGCTTAGATTCCATCACCTTGTGTCAAAGTGCATTGTGCCAGCTGTTACAAAGCTGAAACAAACTCTACATATCCAAATGTTCAGGATTTAATGAAACTTAATAACACAATAATTATTCCATTCAAGCTTGTTGGGTTCAACATTGGTTATAGCCAACTTAGTGCTTTGCACCTCATTAGCTATTTAACATCTCATATCCAATGTCCACTCATAAAATAATTGTTTGTTCTCGCATGAGCTTTCAGTGATCTCAGACAATATTGACCTTTAAATATTTCATAAGAGCTTTCAGTGATCTTGTAAAATGTTAACTCGAAATAATTCACAAGAGCTTTCAGTGATCATATAAAATGTTAACTCGAAATAACTCACAAGAGCTTTCAGTGATCTTGTAAAATGTTAACTTGAAATCATTCACAAGAGCTCTCAGTGATCTTGTAAAATGTTAACTTGAAATAATTCACAAGAGCTTTCAGTGATCTCAGACAATTTTGATCTTTATTCTGATTGACTGCCCCTTTAGTATGATTTTGATTTCATGACAGTAGATGAACAAGTGATCCTCAGTTTACACTTAGATTTCACAGGTTATCCTGGCCCAACTGGTTTTGTTCTCTGATAAGTCTTTTAAACTTGTGCCACGTCTTCAACCAAGAAGCTGGAAACCCAAAACCAACTACGATTTTATCAACTGAGTTGATACTGTGAATTGACCCATGTAGAGAGATTCTACAGATGATGTTTCAAGCAATAACTGTTCATTAGTGCACCCTTCACTCTGATAAAGGGCTAACGCTTGAAAAATAAAATCTCTCTAAGGTGGCCAATTCACATCATCTACTCAAGTAAACTATCTTGTAACACCCCTCCCAACCACGTAACACCACAGTTTCCTTGGAAACTTACCCCCAGCCCCTCTCACCCCAAAACCAATCATGACTTTGTAGCTCAATTTCCCTTGTTGGTTCTGCATGATATTTTCCTTTGATCTAATCGGTACTAAAATCAATTTTCATTCAATAAACCTTGGGTGACAAAGTAAGATTGATTGAGTTCCTAATTAATATTCAAGCTCACTTACGTTGCAATAGCCTCCCCAAACTACTAGATAACCATCATGGTGAACCGCTACATGACCACTTCTTTCTCTTGGCTTCACCGTGCCATTTATGGACGGAAACACAAATGTCATGTTCAGTTACTTAGAATAAAAAGAGGGGAATCGCAACACCTGACATTCTAAGCATATCTTCTTTCGCTTTCCATGAAGGTACATAACATTAAAGCACGACTGCACTGAGCCATGGGAAAGCTCGTATCTTTACCACGTGATTTTTACTGTTGGATTTTATTGGCCCATTCAAATGTGGCACGGAAATCGAACGTCGGCGAATACCTTGCAGAGAGCGTAATACCTGTGTACTGTAAAAGAACTGCAAATCTTTGGACAAAAAAGGCCAGATCCGATCCCGTTCTTTGTTCGTAAAATTTAACATACTGAAAAGAGAGTTATTAGTTTTAAGATGGTCAAAAGCAAAGCGCCGCAAGAGAAGAACATCCAAGTGGTCGTGCGTTGTCGGTAAGGGAGATGAAAATCGACAGATTTCATGCACAGAAATATTTTATCTTAAGTCTCTCTGTTGTTTGATTAATCGGTGGTCGTAGCCAGTCGATCTATGAACAGACAGATTAGATCTAGGTGGTTAAATAACTCAAAGATGTGTGTTAGCGATGGATGATTCTTTGGCGTCTTCCACTGCCAAATGTTGGTGATCAAGTTACTTGTAATCTTACATTCAAGGAATCACAAAAAATGTCATATTTCCAAATTTCTCAGAGTGAACCATCTCGCGCTCATATGGCTGTACGTGTAAAAATATTTTTTGTAAATAACGCGTGGAAATAGCACAGGCATCCAGAGGATCGGGTACAGAGTCCAAATCCCTGAAGATTAGAGTGACTGAACTCAAGCCGTTTGCTGCATCCCTGCCAAGTATCATAACTGACCCACAACATGGTATTGGCAAATAAACGGAAGAGAGAACCTATCCGAAAGAAACAGATGTGTTTTCATTGATCCTGCTTTCATTGATCTTGCTATTTTGACCCTGTATTTTTTTTTAGGCCACGTAATGGAAAAGAAGTCAAAGAAAGCTCACCATCTGTGGTAAAGTGCCAACCTTTGAAGAGGGAGATTGTCGTCAAACACGACGTTGGAAATATTTCATCGGCCACATCTACAACAAAGACATTTACCTTTGATCGTGTTTTTGGTCCAGAAACCAAGCAGATTGATGTTTATCGCTCAGTTGTTGTGCCAATCTTAGATGAAGTGTTGATGGGATACAACTGTACAATCTTTGCGTAAGTCTACTGTAGGTTATTCTGCTCGTATTTTTCCTTCTTATGTTTTAGTTGATCATAATTCCTGACAACTGTAAGGTAAATCAGCCTTATATATCTTTTTATAGCTATGGCCAGACTGGAACAGGAAAAACATATACTATGGAAGGAGAGAGAAGTCAAGAAGATTGTTCTTGGGAAGAGGTTTGTGTATAATTAAAATTAGATTTCATGTTTGTGTGGGTCTGTTTAGTAACAGATCACAGATAACTTCAAAATGTGGTAAGAAAAAAAAAGTGGCACTTTGGGCACAACTTAGTATGTCACTGATGCTTTTACCAAATTTTGATGTCTTCTGTGATCTATTACTGCACAGACCCATGGCAACATGGAATCTGTTTGTTTTATATCATAATGATAAAGAGCAAAATGTTTTTTTTATGATGATGTCATCTATATGTCTGTCCTCCATTAGATCATTAATAAGATTTAATCAAAATGCATGTTTAATTCAGCTTATCATATAATGATTATTATAATTGTACCAGTCATTTCTCAACCAAAAAGAGAATGAAATCAGCTGTGCCCTGGGCAATGCACTCATTGACATGCCCAGTTAGTTGAAACATTTAACCCTCTTCTGGGGGTGGGGGGGGGGAATGCATCATTATACTGGTATAAGAGAGGATGATCATGGAAAGAGTTTAGATACAGAAGAGGTTGGTAACAAGTTGCAGCTGTGATTTCTTTTTGTCTGAAATGAAATGAAAGGTATTCCTTTAAACTGGTGGTCGGAGTTCAACAAACATGACAACTTGAGGTGGTTCAGAAAAGTTTTGAAAAATTTTGGTTTGGTTTTTTTGTCCATCATCTAAAGAACAGATGCTTTCCTCATTTAAATGGAAACATTGTTCCTTCATAGTTTGTTGTTGAAGAAGCAAGAGTCTGTAAAGGGTTTTATGCGCACCAAAAGGGAAAACCTCCAATTTTTTTCCTTTACTATCCTTAACATATGTAAGCCATCATGGACTTGGGAAGTTAAATCAGATACTGTATGTGTACCATATAACAATCATGATGGGCATTTGAGCACCAGTTTTGGATAAAGGGGTTTCCCTTAAAGAGAATGTTCAGTAACTAAACTGATCCATAAGAAAACAGCTGATGACTATTTCTAAATACTATCTTTTTTATAATTGGACTCTATAAATTCATTATTAAATTCTTGACTCATGTCTCCAAAATTACCTCATTCTTGAATGTTTTATCTTTTTTTTTGGTGAAAATTATCAGATTGTTTTCTTACATGTTCCTTAATTCTAGGATCCCTCAGCGGGAATCATTCCACGAACCATGCATCAGTTGCTGGAGAAACTCAACAGTCAAACTGTAAGTTATTTGCATTAAGCTAGGATTTACTTTGTAAAAAATTTAGAAAGGACAATGAAAGCTAACTTTCTGATCAGTATTCCTCACACACATGGTCAAATCTAATTCTGTGGAAAATTTGAAACCACTTCTTTGAGGGGTACAAAAAGGGTTCAAGAGAAGGGAGGTTCAGGTCCAGTTGTCCTCACCAGATAAATCATATATTTTAATGATGCCACCAATTGCATGAAACAAGCAGAAATCATTAAAACTATTCAACTTTTTGCATTCAGTAGTTGTTGATAGAAATTACTTTTGTGCAATAATTTGAATTCAAGCTCCCATTTTTCATTAGGACTGTGAGTTCTCTGTAAGGGTTTCATTTTTGGAGATCTACAATGAAGAACTGTTTGATTTGCTGAGCTCAAGTTTGGACAGCCAAAAAATGCGTCTTTTTGAAGACTCCTCTCGAAAAGTGAGTACATTACAATTAAAGGTGAAAGTTGAATGTGAAATCTTTAAGCTTAATGAGCTGCTGTCTTTAATTCGCACTTGACTGATTCCCTATCTTTTTTTATCACTACATTGTTCAAGTTAAGAAGTGAATTTTTACTGTAAAAAATGTTTTGCTCTTCAGCTTTGTAGCTGTGGGCCTTATTATTAAGGTTTACTCTTTCACCCCTAAGAGTGACAAGCATCTAAATTCTCCTCACAATATTAGCCCTGGATCAAACTTAAAGGTCACAAGAGTAAAGGAAATGATCATGAACTCAAGAAATTATTGATTATTAAACAAGTTCTCCTTGTCAGCACCTTAAAAATGTGTCAAGAACAGTATGGGGAATATGGTTCATAATCATACCTCTCTATTCCACCAGGGGTCTGTTGTCATTCAAGGACTTGAAGAGCTTGTTGTTCATGACAAAGATGATGTGTACAACATTCTAGAAAGAGGCAGAGCAAAGCGCCAGACAGCAGCAACTCTGATGAATGCACATTCAAGGTAAAAAAGCCTAATATGTATAATGACATTGTTACTAATGAGAATGTCTTTGTTTTGTACTGGCATTAATTCTTTATGATTGTCTGATAAGATGAGTCAAGCATGAACACACTGTGCTATAAAGGAAGATTGGTCAATTGATAAACATGTTCTCCTTTTCACATTAATGTTAGCTGTCCTTGTTTCATGTAAAAGGAAGTTATTGCTGATTTTCCTGATTGCTAACAGCCCATATTTTTTGCCATAATGAGTGCACAAAATCCCATAAGCCTGTCTCTTTGGAAAAAAGAATAAAGAGGATAAATTTCTAAAGAAACTGTGGTGCTGTGTTGGTGGGAGAGTATAACAGAGTAATAAAGTATTATCAACTGAGTTGATAATACTTGTAGTCTGATGAATTAGTATCAAACTTAATTTTTGCTGGTTCTTTGTGAATAAATTTGCATTTTTTTCCATTTAAGAGCTTATTACCAATTGTATGTTTCTAGTCGTTCCCATTCTGTGTTCTCTGTCACCATTCACATTAAAGAGAATTCTGTCAGTGGTGAGGAATTATTGAAGATTGGCAAGTTAAACTTGGTGAGTAAAAATGCAGTTTTCTATGTAATTTTGAACCTGATGATGAACCTTGTTATAATACATTGGCAATGTTAGTGGGGAAGCAAGCTTGTACTCTGCAGTTATGTCTTTAAATATACCAAACACTTAAAGTATATTGGTATATGATCATTATTAGAATTAGTACACCTTACAGTACTTTAATACCAAGTGTTTTTCAAAGGACATTGTTTGTGCTGAGAGATTTTCATATCCAGCAGGATTTCAAATCTGAATGTATTTTCTTTTGAAACAAACCTCTATAAAATTTACTAGATTTGATCCACTCCTTGAAAATACCTTATAATTAATGACCTTGAAGAGAGCACACAGTGTAGACTGCATCAAGTGACTGTATGGGTATTTGAATTTTATAGGTGGATCTGGCGGGAAGTGAAAATGTTGGTAGATCAGGAGCTGTGGATAAAAGACTCAGAGAAGCTGGTATGAATTCAGAATGTAATAGAATAACCTAAATAAACATACCCCATATTTAAAAGATATTTACTAATTAAGAGCAAATCAAAGGGCATACTTGAACTCACAAGATATTTATGACCCCAACATCAGTATGTATATTCTCCATAATGTTCTACATGTATTCATTTGCTAAGGTGCTGAAAGGAGAATTTGTTTCACAATCAAGAGCTTCTTTAGTTGGTGATCATTTCCTTTATTCTCATGACCTTTATGTATGATTCAAGGGTGATACTGTAAGGAGAAATTAGATGTTAGTCCTTATCCGGGTCTGAAGGATTAAATGCATGTCCAACTTTTATCATTTATCTTCAAATAAAGTTTGAGAGTATTTAACTTTTCATCTTGATTGTATGAGTTACTAATTTTCAGTTGAATATTATTGAAAATATCATTTCCCCTTGTGCATGGCGATTACAGCAAGATATGATACAAATCTCAACTAATCAGAGCATGTGCATCCCTACAAATTATAGTAAAGTAATATTTAATAAAACCTCTAAAAATATTAACAAGTAATAACTTCACTTTCCTCAGGAACAATCAATCAGAGCTTGTTGACGTTAGGAAGAGTGATCACATCACTGGTGGAACGAGCTCCTCACATACCTTACAGGTAGCACAGTGTTGAGTTGCTAATTTGCCCTAAGTATGGACATTGTCAAGCCACAACAATAGAGCAGCAGCCTGTAAACAGACAGCTGTTGGAAGGACTCAGGAGGAGTTTGCCTCTAATGAAGTGGCTGGCAGGGAAGGAGGGATAAGTAAGAGGAATGGCAGATTATCTCTCCCCTCCCCCTTCCCTGTCCTCCTCCCCAACCCTGTCCCCTCCTCTTTTTTCTCCCAGCTTTCATATTTCCTCATTCTTAAGCTTGCAAAACAGGCATAATTTTTTTTTTGTGGCTCTCAGGGGAATGGGAGTAAGTGCAGAGTGCAAGTCATTTGAAAGGGAAGAAGTGAAAAAAAGCTTGCCATGCCCTTGCCTCTGTTAAGGCCTATTTACACGGCACGACTTTGTCGCATGCGACAAGCTTACGACAGGCCTACGACATGACTTAAGAGTCGTAAGCGAGTTGTAGGTTTGATTTACACGAAACAATTCATGTCGTAAGCCTGTCGTAAGCTTGTTGCATGCGACAAAGTCGTACCGTGTAAATAGGCCCTTACCCTACAAACACAAAAAAAATTATTGCTGTTCTTTTAGCTACCTCATACTTGTCTAGAGAGCCTGTTCAGAGGCTAATAGACCTGGCAAAAAATATGTGCATATACTGTATTGCAGTATCTGTTCAGCATGCTTATGCTGATTTGAAAATAATGTTAAAGATATGTTTTCTCCTTTGATTCCCAAATTCATTTTTCTTTCCTTTTGGGGGGGGGGGGTAATTTTTGTTTCTTCCTCACTTTGAAAAGACCAAACCATTTCATTGGATGGGGCAGAAGGGTGTCCCTTTTATGCAGACCTTGTAATTTTTTGGTGATTGCTTCCCTCTTGCACCAACAGGGAGAGTAAATTAACAAGGATGTTGCAGGATTCACTTGGAGGTCGCACTAAAACCTCCATAATTGCCACCATATCCCCAGCACTGTGCAACTTGGAGGTAGGATCAGTAAATACATGTTGATGTTTACCACTGTTCATAAATCCATTAGATTTGTAAGACCATCCACTTCCCAAAAAGATACGTGTATTCCCCTATGTTTCTTTGATGTGTTGTGTGATGTGGCATTTCATGGTATGGTCAGCACAAATAGAGAAATGAACATTGACTTTTTATGATGAAATTTTTGAAATTCCATGGAAAGTGGAAAGCCCTAATTGACTAAAGTCAGTGTGCTATGGCCTCATTTGATTGGCAGTCACTATGACATCTGACAGTTGATCATTGGCAGCTGACTTTTGATCAAAGGAGAAGGATCAACATAGCGATGGAAGCAAACTACTGGTTGCATATACGTTAACCAAAAAATGCACATGAAATGCACCAAAAATCCCATTCAAGTGCCAATTTAAAAAATGCCTGTATCAAAAAATCGCATGTGTGCGCGTAAGCTTGATACATCTGTCTCATTTTTATGTATGAGGTAGACCTTTTGTTTTTCTTTTGTTGGCGACATGTCATTTTAAAAAATAGGCTACAATATAAGAGCACTAAAATACTACATGGCCACCAATGACAGGTAAATTTTTTCATTTCAATCTCCGTTCGAACCGACCTTCCCAATATGCTGTCACATACTGTATGATTTGATCTTCTTATTAAAGAAGAACTGAGATTGATGTGTGATCTTCTTTTGATATCAGCTGTGGTTACTGTTAAAGTTAGAGATTTGAATTTTTCTGATGTCGTAAAACCTTTTCTTTATTCCACTTGAGAACATTCCTGTCTTCTCATTTCACTCAAACCTCCTCCGAGACTGAAGGCTTCACTCTAATGTTATCACATGCATGCTGCAAAGTGTTTGTAATTATCATAAACCGTATCAAAAGCACCAGATTGAATTGTTGATTTAAAAGTCATTATTCATGATGTGTTTTGTCTTTCATTGTTAGGAAACTCTAAGCACTCTGGATTACGCTCACAGGGCCAAGAACATTCTCAACAGACCAGAAGTGAATCAAAAACTTACAAAGAAAACTTTAATTAAGGTACAGCATGATTGCTTAAAAATCAAGACAAACAGATCATAATAAGTTTTGACAATTGTATAGCTATGTACAATGTGCCTGTGTAAGCAGCTGTCTCTAAAAACAACCTTGTATGCTTCACTACAAAAAGGATTGGTATTAATAACATTAATAACACACGATATTCTTTCAGGAGTACACTGAGGAAATAGAAAAACTTAAGAAAGATCTTCTGGCAGCCAGGGAGAAGAATGGCATTTACATAGCAGAAGAGAATTACCAGTAAGTTTCCCTATAATGACAAGGTTGCCAAAGGTAGCTGGCAAAAATCACAAACAAATATTGATTTTTTTCACTCCTTTTTCCTTTTTTGAAGTGTGGTTTATTCTATTCACTGTAAATTAAGAAATTTCAGAGTGAAGTTCAAAATTTCATGTAGCATCTTAAAGGAAAATGAGTATGACTGTATTTTTTTTTCCAGTGCTATGCAGCAAGAGATCAAATCTCAGCAAGAGCTGAATGCTGAAAGAGAAGCTAAAATCCAGGCCCTCCAAGAAGAAATGCGAAAGATCAATGAATTGTTCACTGATACTCAGCAAGAGCTGGAAGAAAGATGCATGGAACTGGAAGAAAAGGAAACTGAACTGCAAAAAACCAACCTTTCACTGAAGGAAACTAAACATACTTTAAGAACAACAGTCATGGAGAGAGATCAGAATCAGTATCTTGTTGACAATCACAGCAGAAATGAGGATCATCTGCATAGTCAGGCTTCTTCTCTTCTTCACACAGTTGAAGATAGCCTTTCTGATGTACATGGACTCCACTCAAAACTTGACCGTAAGCAAACTGTTGAGGCTCACAATGTCAATGCTCAAGATACATTTGGAGAGGATTGCAAGAATTTGATTCAAAAAGTGAGAAAGAATTTGAACCAGTTTCAAGGAGAGAACACTGTGTTCTTTGATGCAATGAAGAAAACCTTAGGTAGGTAATTAGAAGCCATCAGCCATCATAAATAGAATTAAATAAGCTGTTTACTTTAATTTTAACTTAATAAATGTTGGACTTTGAACATATTTTTAACCTGGAATGTTACTGGATCAAGAATACATGTAGCAATCCAATCCCACACAGTCTAAATAATGAAAATATCAAGTAGGGGATTATCAGTTGATTCTACACCAATATGTCCAAACTAACATGATAATGATTGTATGTCAGACAGTAAAGAGAATTGCTAATGAGATCTTGGAAGTGTAAGGGCTAATAAGTCTGACCTAGCAATTTTCAGAAGAACCTGTGCACAAATATCATACTCTTAACTTTACAATTTTGTGTCTACAGGGAACCTTGTTTCAAAGAAGACTGATGAATCATTAAAACTGCAAGATCAAATGCAGAGTTTTAAAGACAACATGATTGTGCAAATGCATGCACTGTCCTCCAGAGAGCAGGTATTGCTTATTAACCAAATTTGAGACATTGCTTATTAAGTGGTAAACTCATTTATTCTGTATCACTGAATACAATTATTAAAAATAAAAGAGCAAAAAATTACTTTATAGCCTTATGAATAACAAGGATATTCATGTTGATAGAGGACAGATTAGCCAACGTTTTGGCAAAATGCACCAATACTTGTCTCTGTATTTTGTCAACATGTTAACAATGTTATTGGTGAGTGGTACCATACAGATTGCACGATATGGTTTTAGACAAACCAGATTTATGTTACACTGGTGAAAATGCATGAATGATAAAAAAGGTTATCATTTTTTTAACTAAAGGAAAAAGACAGTTGCTGTGAAACCTGGCATAGTGATGTTTCCAGTAAGGTTCAAGAAAACAAGGTAAAAGGACAATTTTGTGTGTAAATTAAATAAACTAGAAGTCATGGACACCGGCCAAGAATGAATTATGACACATCCTATGCACTAATGCTCTTCAATGATTTTTTGAAATTATAATTACTTTAAATTATAATTCTATTTGCACACTGATGCCTCTTGTGGTATATGAGGCTGTAAATTAAAGCTTGGGGAATAATTATGGTAATCTAATAAATGTGAAACTCAAACAGTCAGGCAGCTGGAAGAATACTTGATTTGATTCTGACTGGTTAATTATGTACAGACCAATGGCAATAAAGCTCAGTATTCATGTACACAAGAAAACCTAGTGAAAAGCCAGAAACCAATTAACAAATAGATTCCAAATTGCCGTGCGTCTGTTCAGTAATAGATCACAGGTGACGTCAAAATGTGGTAAGAACAAAAAAGTGGCACATGAGGCACAGCCGAGTGTGTCACTGATGTTCTTACCACATTTTGACGTCCTCTGTAATCTATTACTGAACAGATGCACGGCAACTTGGAATTTATTTGTTTTATATAATAGAGAATTAAAAAAAGTTTTAATGATGACATCATCTATGCATCTGTCCTCCAATAGATCATAAGTGAGAACCAATCAGAATGCGTGCATGACTGAGCTTATTATATAATTACCACTACTGTCTGTCATTTAGATTTCTGACACCTGATTTGCTTTTACATTGAAACACCTTCCTTGTTTTGCAATAAATGGTTGAGCTAAATCCCTCCACATAATGTTTGTTTTACTACATTCAGTTTTTGAGAGTTCTGATTTTTTGTTTCAGGATAATATTTGCTCTGTGCTTCACACCCTCAAGAATGAGGAGTTTTTGCCCAAAATGAGGGAACTTGAAATCTCAGTTCATTCAATGGCTGCCTTTCAGAAGCAGTTTGCCACATTTTTCAACGATAAGGTAGATGTGGAGCAATTCAGCTCCGAAACATTTAACATATTGCACACATACTGAGTGCCAAGCCAGTTTTTTTTTTTTTTGTTTTTTGCTTTAAATTGTTGTTAATTGAGTAAATGTTTAATGGCAATTTTTTATATATCAATTGTAACATAATATTATTCAATGCTTCAATCACAGCCTTTTATATCTTTTCATCTGGGTTTTGCTATCAGAATCTCAGGAAAAAAATTTTCCTTCTTAACACTATCACCACTGTTGCACATAGAGAGCTGGTCCAGCTGGCATCAAATTTTATTAACAATGAACTGCTGCCAAACTCACATGAAGAGGCTTTAATCCATTGTTTTGATTTATTTAGACGAGTAATTTGTCTTCAATGGTGAAAACCTTTGTGGAGGGCCAAGAGTCCATGCTGGAGAGTTTGGATGCAATGGTAGATAGACATTCACAAGAGCAGGTTAATAAATTGTTTACAATATGATTTGTTATTTCATTTCATGTTCTGACTGACTATTTGTTTAGGTGACAAGACAAGTTGTTGCTCTTCGCGACGATGCACTTTGTGTAAGGTCCAAAATTGGGACAGTTGGTCATCAGTGTAGCATAAGAATTGACTGTTGACAATCGGAATGTTTGGGAATGATCTTCACATCTCGTCAATGGTTTTCCTTTTAAATCAGTCACTAATACTCAAAAAAATGAAACATCTTTGAGCAAATACAATCAAAACATCTTCGAAACTTTAACCCACCGTATTTTGCCGTGAGGTGAAAATCTTTGAACTGGCAGACTTTTGGAGACCAAACTGCTCTGCACTGACTTATTGTAAACATTGTTCGCAGTAACTATAATTTTTCAAGGACTTAATTTCCTTTCGTTGCAGGTTCAAGCATTGGGAGAAATAATGAGTAAGACAGACTCGATGGTAAACAACCAGAAAACCCTTGTAAAGGTGAGACATTCAATTTAAAATTTTATGGACAATTTCTTTATCAAACCAGACTCCATTTTGTCATGTCCGGGTTCAGTTCAAGGTGTTAAACAGTGAAGTCAATAGCGAGTGAGAACAAGACAGGAAGTTCTGCTACAGTTGTGGAAATCTTTTTATTTTTCAAACTCATTTCCTTGTTAGGAGCTCCAGCAGACATTCTTCAAGCAGATGATGTCGCTATTTCAAGAAGTCAATGACAAACAAAGTGAAAAATTATCAGAAGATGCAAGCAAGGTAAGAGATTTCCTGTTACGTGAATTCAAAATAATTGAAAGAAAATCTCTCAACTTTTAAACTAATTTTTTTTCCTTGCTTTATCATGATTATCTTTTCTTTTAATTTCACTTCTTCAGGTCACAGAAGTGACTTCAGAGGCTCGAAAACAAGTAGAAAGCGCCAATACCAATCTTAGAAGGTAATGTAATGAATGAAAGGTTGTATTGATTATCATAATATTTTATTTTCCGTTTTTTTCCTATAGCAGGGACTACAGGCTCTTCCCTTCGTTAGAGCGCCTCGAAGTCTACGTCTGCTAACGTTAGTTTTTAAAGTTAATTTTGTCTGTTTAATCTCTCGTTGTATTTCTTTGATTTTAGTTATTGTGATTCTCTGAGGAACTGTGCGTCACAATTTTCTGAAAGCTGTGAACATGCTGTCAATGACAACGTTATCCAGGCACAGAAAAGTTTTAAACAGGTAATTGGAAGTAGCTCTGAGAACTGTATTTTCCAATCCTCAGTCTCAGAGGGTTTAGATTTTCTTTGTTTTTCTCTTCTACAGGCTGCAGAACAAATCCAGGAAACTTCAAACATTCATAAAAGCGTCGAGGACGATGTGGTAAACTCCTCTTACAAAGTTGACCAGGTATACGAACTTGATAACATTTTGTTTTAATAGTTTTCTTTTTTTTCATTTTATGTTTTTGTTTCGCTTTGTTTGTTCGTTTTGATATTTGGTTTGTTTTGTTCTGTTTTTGTTTTGTTTTGTTTTTTTTTCTAGCGGGAAACGCAAAAATAATAGACCGTGTTTTAAGTTAAAGCATAAAAAGTGAAGAAAGTATTTTGACATAGTAGTTGTGATTTTGATTACTTCTACTGAAGCTTGCGTTTGCTATTTCGCAGCTGGCCATGCAATGGCAAAACATGTTGGAAGAATCGTTCACACAGCATCTTGACACACTGAAGGGCTGTTCATCTCAACAGCAGAATTCAGTCAAGGTAACAATATTTAAGAGTGTTACCTCTTATTTCTCTAGAGATTGTAGGTGGCCTTTCTACGAGTAAGGGGAAAAAAATACAAACTCAAGCCTGTATCTTTTTTCCCACTCAGGAATGCGAAAAACAGGTAAAGCAACAGTATAGTGACGTAGAAAATGCACTAGACGCGCATGGACACTCGCTCGAAGAATTCACCAAGACCCAAGAGCGTCTGCTGTCCGACCAATCAGAAGGAGTAGACACATGGTCACATGACCAATATGAAACTGTTGACCAGGTTAATACCAGAGTGACCCAGTTTCTACAGAGAGATTTGAAGCAAGATCTACCAACAGGTTTGTGATCCGTTCATTCTTGTTGCTGCGCAACGTCATTTCATATAGCTTTGAAGTAAGTCATTCAAATGAACTTGGTTCAATGGCCTCAGCACTCTCTCTTAAATCAAATTTCGAGCTCATCGGCTCGTAGCCAGTAAGATTTAAAATTCTAGTTCGGACTTAAGATTGTGTCCCCAAAATAGAGGTCTCCCCCCCCCCCCCCCCGAAAAAAAAGTTGTGTTGCATGACGTTTT
The DNA here is from genome assembly GCF_964200805.1 of Pocillopora damicornis. Lineage (NCBI taxonomy): Eukaryota > Metazoa > Cnidaria > Anthozoa > Scleractinia > Pocilloporidae > Pocillopora > Pocillopora damicornis. The sequence continues at coordinate 31,566,194 of NC_142671.1, forward strand.
GTTTGGTGTACACTTTTCCCACCGCAATCACGCAGGCAAACAATAGCACTACATTGTTTTCCAGGGGCCACTCCACAGAGACGTACATTTGACTACCCCACCAAGCTGATGAGAACAGAGCCCCATGATGTCCTGAGAGAAAGGTTCCAAGGCAGTTACGTTCCGCCTGCACTATCGCCTGAACCACAACCCATTAAGGTACATTGAAGTAAAACCATCATGCCATTTGAGGCGTAACCACTTGCTTTAGTAAAGCATGTCCCTAGATAACTGGCGGTCACGTATTTTCTTTGTGTTACTTTCTTAGCAAACCAGTACCTTCCCTTGCCTGCTTTTTCTTATTTTCGTTTTCAGGAAGCTCTTTCATACTGTCATATTTTTTTACTCTCGTGTCTTTTAACCCTTGTGTCGTTGAGGTCTAATGCACTTCGAGGCGACAGGTCTCTCGGATAAACTGCTTCGTTTGTTCCACTTCCTAAAAAACTGCTGAAATCATGGCATAAATTCAAACCAGTTTAAGGTTTTGTTACCAATACCTCAAAGGAAAAAAAATTCCTAGTCAAACGACGCGAATTGGTCAGCTGTTCCTTAACATCTTACTAATGAAGCTTGTCACTAATACTTGGACATTATCGTGATACCTGATCTGTTTTTTCCCGCAGAGTGTTTCAAGTGAAGACTCTGTACCAGTATTTGAGTTAAGTCGCACCAGCACTGTGAGTTCAGACAATGGCGTCTATCCACTTTGCAACAGTGAGGGAGATTTACTTGATGACGACAGCCTTGAGGATGGAGAAAATGATGCTCACACTACTGCTGATGAGGCTGTGTTTGCAGAACCACGGGTAAGAAAGATTGCACTGCATTACAAGTGCGCTCAATCGAAAGGCCAAAACTAAATTATCGAATAAGCCAGTCGGAATAAAGGAAAACTTCATGAGAGCCAATGGGAGCTCAAAGTAAAAATACGCTGACTCTTAAAGCGCGGGAAAAAGTGAGTGACTAAGGTGCGATTCGTGAGGTTTGTCATCTGATTGGTAGAGAGGGTGGCGTGAGCTTTAAGAGAAGCAAAGCCAGTGAAATATTGAGACAGAGAACATGATGCTGGATTATTTTCGACAGTTTTTAAACTTGAAAGAAAAAAATCAAGAAAGGAAAAGCAAAGGATGGAGAAGATCAAAACAGATTCCCAATTCGATAAGGGCATTAACCGTGAGTTGGTCCTTAAACCACGCACAAGCTTTGGTTCCAAGTATGATAATAGCACTGCTGCACTACGGTCCCTTCAGACTATATAAGGAAGGGACCCCACGGGGGAATAGCATGCACTCTTCCGGATCAGCCATAGAGCTAATAACATAGAATCTGACGAAAGCGTTATTTTTATTAATGACTCTTTTTTTAATCAACAGGCTGCTGTGCCACGCCCCAAGGTCTTATCTGCCAAGAAGCCTGTAGACAAAGAGAATTTAAAGTCGACTGTGAACAAAGCGTCAAGTATTCCTGACCTTACTGGTGTCGGTAGTAAGATTCCATTAGTGAACAAGTTTAAAACTCCTGTGGACCGGATTAAACGTCCCCTGAGATCGATGAACACCCAGTAAAATGATATTTACAAAGCAGAAACAATGATCAATGTAAAGTTTATTTGTTATAATTAAGGTGTAGGTGATTGAAATTGTACAGGGTTTTCATTTAGTTTTGCTAGACCTAACCTCCCCACGAAACTCAAATTCGTCAGTAGTTTCAGATTCTATCTTAAACTATCAATCCAAGGGGACCCGTTTTCTGCTCCTGTTAAAGGCGCAAACATTCACTTGGTATTGTTTATAGGTTTTGAATTTCCTTTGAGTTATTTTCAATGTCGTATGTGTAAACCAGATTGGCCGAGAGGTTTAATTGTGATAACAAGGCCAATGTCATTTACATTATTTTCATAATTTTGTTTATAATCGAGTTGTATCAATAGATAGTCGATGGGGAACTTCTCTGAGCTCCGGCAGCCAGTGATATCGTCAGTGATGACCAGTGATAAAGTAAAGTTGAGAATTTCTCATAATTTTGTCAAAGGCTTTTGATCATTGTCTTGATGCAAGATTAATGCTGTTAAAAAATTTTGTATGAACTTCCCAAATGTTCTATATATTTTACTAAAGATAAGTTTGTTTAATTATTGTTTGTCGTAAGATGCAATTGTGATTCTGTGTAAGGAAAAATACTCGAAATAGTGCGAAAGTGCTATTAAGGCGTATCAGATGTATCCGAAGCGTATCAATTGTGACGATTCAAACGAATCTGACTTCAATGAACGCGTCCAAGTAAGCTTATTTTGATGGGGGCCTATTGTTCGTCTGAACCAACCCTTCAGGCTGTCAATGTAATATAATTTATCTAATTGATAGATCCTAACTAAAGGTTGGCCAAATCAGTGAGAATGCGTCTCGTATTGGACAAGTTGGTGCTGTTATGGGTCGAACTTGAGTATTTGGGTAAACAAACACCAGATTTCTAAGATCAATAGGAAGACTGGTATATATTATGATCGTGTACATAGCTGAATCAAATCTTACAATATTCTCTGTCGACTGGCTTTAATAAAAATACCAAAGTTTAACCCTTATGTTGTACTACTGTATTTTTGCTGATAGCAACGCGCAGATAAAGGGTGACAAACACATTCCCGCTTCCCCTCCCTCTGCGTATCGTTGCACCTCAATTTCTACCTAAAACTCCCTCTCCAAGCCAATTGATTCTTAACAAGATTAAATGTTTATGGCTTATTGGTTAGCGCGTTGAATTATAGGCTCAATTCTCGCCTTTTTCTCCTGTCCAGTCTTTGATCCTTCCAAGAAGAAACCTTCTCTTCGAGGAAGAGAACGGGCGCTTTCTCCGAACAGAGGGTGGTAATCGAGCTAAATTGGATTCCGGTTCATGCAAGCTACGTTTTCAAGGCAGTTCATTTTGTTACACAAAAATACTTGTTAAGCTCTGGTTGCATTGTCAAACAGCACTCGCTTGGGGGCTTGCCAACACCAATTTAGGATGTGCAAGAGTTGGCATTCTCTAATCTTCTTCCACCAGCCAGCGCATTGAATCCTGTATTTAATCTCACTGAGAATGTTAAGCCAAAAATCGAACCAGATGAAGCGAAAGAACACTATCAACAGCAAATGCGCGGGACTTAGGGTGTCACTCATGTGTTCCCTCAAATGTTCCAAGGCCTCAGCTTCACTTTCAGGTTCATTAAGACGAAACGAGCATCCACTGAATGGTGCGAACAAAGCCAACAACCAGCCGCGAGGATTGCGCCTCAGCAGCCTCCAGTAGTCTGGCTTTATTCCACAAAGGCTGCCGATATCATCAATATAGGTGTACCCATCCACCAAGGTAACCAATCTTCGGGATGAGTCTTTGAAGAAGTCGTCCCAGAATTCCTTGTCCTTAGTAGCCTCCTGGTAACGTTGGTCTCTCGATGGAAGGCGACACTTTCCCGAGAACACTTTTCCGACGAAACGCGACTGAATCTCCGTTATTCCCGAGATCGAGCCGACTACAGGACGAACGTAGCCAACAAATGCCAATGTTGGGTCTTCAATGTTAAAGATGTATTTGTAGTTATCCACGAAAGAAACGTTTCGGAATTCTTCCGGAAGGAGGGGGAATTCTGTTCTGTACCCTGTGCATTGGATAATTACGTCAACAACTTCTTCAGTACCGTCATTAAAGGTGATTTTGTTTCCTTTAATTCTCTTGATGGCTCCCTTAGGAATGCAACGTTGGTAATCCACTTTATCCAACACGTGCCCATTTTTTTTGATGAAGAAGCGAAAGAATTTAGCATCATTTTTCCACTCAGCAATACCATGGCCTTGATAGGCAAGAAGAGAACCGTTTGCAGTCCATTTGCAGATCCATGCCAAACCTACGAAAGAGACGAGAAATGGGAGGTTTTAAAATATACATCAAATACTTGATGCATCAACGGCTGAGGAAAAGATCAGCATCGTAAGAGTGCGGATAAAATTATGTCGAATCGCAAATGATCAGTGATTTCCTGCGTCCTTAAACCACCGTAAAAAAAATTCTTGCCTTCGCGAGGTCGCCTATACTCATCGCACGTACGTCCGCTTTCATGCAACGTCAATAAACAAAAAAAGTCGCGACGAAAAGGCAATAGAGATCGGAGAGCTTATTCTAAATAAGTTGTTCAAAAGATGAAGATAAGTTACCTCATAGTAGTATATACTAGAACAGTGGATAGCGTTAAAGGCGTGTTCTGATTGGCAACTCAAACCCTGAATATCCTTTGCTGTTCACCGCCGAGCAACTAGCGCGGGATTTGCGCCTGAAAATATTGCAGTCGTTGCAGGAATAAATAAGTTAAAATCATCTTTTTGCGCAATATTACCTAACTGTTTTAATATCTACTTAAAGCAACTATTCACCTTTTGGCTAACGATGGATATTTACCTACGGTGAGTAGTTGTTAGTTATTCATCGAATCAATCAATCAATTAACTGATTGATATAATCGAGGATCGATCCATCAGTTTTTCTAACCTGGTTTACTCCTCGTGAAGGGAGCAATAAACTTCATAACTCTAGAGGAAGCTTTGTCCAGAGCCTGAGGATGACGATGAGGAAGAATTTTTGCAAACTTCCGGAAGAAATGCATCCCACGTGGTATACACCAAATTAGGCGTGAAACGTGATCGTACCATTCCTCGACAACATCACTTGCTGTTTCTCCACCACCAATCAGCATTACGCGTTTATTAGCATGTTCGGGAATAAACGTCTTGAACTCGGAGCTATGGCGAATTTCTCCGACAAAGTCTTTAAGTAACGAATGCTGAAGATCGCGGTTGGGCTTCTGAACGCCTCCCGTACACACAATCAGAAACTTGCTCGTGTACTGTCGGCCGTTCTCGCACTTCACTCGCCAAAGTTCGCCGTCTTTCGTTACTTTCGTCACGCAATGATCAAGGCGAATATGCAGCCATAAATGAAAAGTATCACAGTAAGACTTCAAATACTTGAGTACATCCTCGTGCTTTGGAAATTGGCCAATCTCCTCGGGCATCGGAAAGTCGGACATCTCAGTTACGGACGAAGAAGAAGTGGTTTTCGTGTTCCTCATGACGGTAATCACATCTGAATCTTCAGTGTAGCACCACAGCCCGCCCACGTCAGAGCGCTTCTCTAATGCCATTACAGTTAAACCTTCCTCTAACATGCATTTACAAGCCAAAAGACCCGACCAGCCTGCCCCTACCACGATCACATCCCTAAACACAATCCTTGATTTTGCCATGGTGTTATATGGATGAGTCGACTGTGAAAAATGAAAAAAATAAGACAAATCAGCCAATAGATAAGGTTTGAAAACAAGAAGATGCGAAGCACTTATAACCTGTAAGGAGCGTTTTCTTTCGATTTCCAAATCAGTAAACGTGTATAGTCCCCAATGTAAATATTAACTCTCAGAATAAAAAAGAACAAATGTAGAAAAAGGTCACATCTTTCAGTTTTTTAAAGAAATATTCATGGATCTATGTTTACAGTTCATTTTCATTTTTATTCTTCTTCGCTTTCATCTGAAAATGTAAAAATGTTCATGAGTTATTATTTACATGTACTGAAAACGGAGGCAACATAAACTGAGATGTAAATTGGCCTCTTTAAAGAGTTTTCAAAGCTGACGTCTCGAGCTTCAATACATCGTCAGACGTCGCAGGACTGTTACATGATGATGAAATTATACTGTCTTTTGCTCGCCTCTCATACTGTCAGTTCGATTGCTATTTCTGAAAGACTTTGAAATTTTTTCAGTTTCACAGAATCATTTACCTGGATGCATTTATGGTGAAAATGCCAGCTTCATATCTATGCTTACCGCCCTTGTCATCAATGCGTAATCATTTTCAAAAAAATCCAATAGTTTTTTCGGAAATTATATAGACTCCACAGAAAACTGTTCTTGTCCCTTGTCAGTACGTAACCTCGAATTCTTCCCTTTTGTACAGCTTACGGAAAAAGGATATGCAAACATAAAAAAAAATTTCGAAAAGTGATCTTTTCCTTCGCGAAACGAGTGCTTTCGTATCAAGATTAAGTTAATATAAGATGGCTTTAATGGTTCATTACCTACTAAATCATTCAAGTCTTTGATGGATCGATACTACCGCAATTTTTTTTCTTTCGTGAAAGACGTTATCAAATGATACCCATTTATTTCTCAACGAGATGTCATTACTTTTTTTTTTCAGTTAATGTTTATATGACAACGTGACAACTTTGTACACTAGTAACTTATAGCCAGCCTACTTCTTCGATAATTTAAAAGTGGCCCCAAACTTGAAAGTGTTTACCATCCTAAATCATTTTCTAAATGCTCAGCGTTCGAAAGCTTAAGTGCCTCGCTTTTTGCGATTTATTGCAGGCATTTTGATCGCATCATGCTATTTCCGCAAGTGCCAAGGTTACGAAGGCTTCAACGGAGGACGCTGTGATCCAGCGGTGAAATAAAAGTTACAACATTTCAATTAAGCCGAGTGTCGTTTTCTCAGGGGACAGTTCTTTATACACAGTTACAGAAAAATTGGCGAACGAACTGGCTCCTTTCAAGACTGAACGTTTATTTGGCACTTCAAGCGAAAGGAATGTCTTGTCTAAATCGTGGCTTTCCCATCATTAGAGGTCGGTTCCACTGTGACAGATATACAGCTCTGAAAATTTCGCGTTTTTTATGCATAATTTTTTTAAAGCTGATTGAACCCTCAGAAATAAATTATTCTTTTTTTTTTTCAATATTTCAGCGGTGTGGCTTGATCTTGGTCTCAATCCAAAGGCCCTTTCACGGATTATGTTGCCTTCTGCGACCTCTCTCTGCCTCACTGGTTATAATATAGCAAAAGTTTCTAGGGGGCGAAGCTAGAATAGGGGTGAGGGTACTCCGCCAAAACAAGTAATGCCCGGCACAAACTGTAACAAAAACGCCAAATGCGATAACTTTTGACGCAAAACATAATTACATTTTAGAATTTCTGAAATTTTCATAAACAGATCACGTTAGAAACTTTCAAAAACGGAAAAGATAAACCATTTCATGTCTAGAACGTTATTTCCAGAATCTTTCCATTTATTTCTTGAAACAGTCTCATGGATTTGCCAGAGCAGAGTGTTTATTTTATCATATAATCTCAACCCTACATTACTTTTAGCTCCGTTTTTTTTTCGTGATCATTGTCGAAAGGCATCATGCAACCGGATATGCCACAGTTAAAACTGGGATATATTCGGTGATATACCCCAAGTAATATTCATCAATTTTCAAACCCAACGTCCTGGTTTTTGTCACTGCTTCCCGGTGCTAAACACCCACCTCTGCGGCTGAGGGCTTCAGGCCGGATAATTCGAATTGGCACGTGGATGTTTTAATCGGATGGTTGAAATCTTCTAATAGTTGAGTTATTTATTACTGTGTCGTCTAGTTTTATGGATATGTGCTAGTCTCATTGAATGGAATACAGCGGACAAAGAGAGAGAGTTCGAAAATATGGCGTCTTGGTAGTAAAGTTAAGAATTATAGCAATATTGGAACTGATCTATTAGTCGGCCATTGAGCAGTCTAACAGTCACCCAATAAGCTATTTAATTCAGCGTTAGCGGTCCAGCCAGCCAGTTAGCTGGTGAGTTAACTTTACCTAACTAGCCCTCCGCTCACCAATCAGTCCAGTGTCAGCCAGTCAGCCAGGCCAAAGGTTTGCCAGTCAGTCAGTCACCTTGTTAGATTGCTGGCTGTCTGGCTGCTGTCTGGCTGCTGTCTGGCTGCTGTCTGGCTGCTAGAGAGAAATCGAGTAAGTTATGTAGCCTGTGAGTCAGTCAGTCAGCCAGCCAATCAGCCATTTAATCAGCCAATTACACAGGTGGATCACCAGCCATCTCACCAGTCAGCTAGGCTTCCATTCAGTCTGTAAGCCTAATAGACTTTCAGCAAGTTAGTCTATTTCTTAGCGAGTCAGTTGGCACCACAGGCATCAGTTAGCTAAGACAAGCAGACGGATCACAAAGCAAATCAAACAAGGGCACAAGTTTTTCTTTATTTCGCTGGCTAATATGGAAGGATGATAACAGCATACCCACTCCTCTTATAAACACAAACATCAGCATGATTGAGTCGCACAGTACACCCAGAACTCAACCTTTAATCTGCATCAATTCTATGCCGACTACTTTCAATTTATACATTCATCTCTAAAGCAAGTTAACCTGTGTACCTTTACCAACTTGACGAAATCTTTCTTCTAAAGCTTTGTTGAACAATTTCATAATACAGTATGGCGACGCCTCGTGTACAAGAATCCACTTAGAATTGTATGTACAATGCTTCTCTTCACTGTACGTTATGAATCCTGAATGATTGCTGGGGGTCACGCCAATTCTTTCCGCCAACATTCCCATGTACACATCCTCGAGTTTCAAAGGTTTCTTCACGTCAAATATCTCTACAAATCGGCTGACAAGGTCTTTTGATAACACATAGCCAGGACCGAGACAGAATTTTGGAAGAAAATCGCTTTGGTATTCCTGGAGGGATAAAGCCCATTTTCCTCTTCTTCTCGTTTTCTGTCGTTGTGCGACATTTCCTAGGTATAACTGTCTTTTGGAAGTCTGTGGTCTCCTTAAATAATCTACCAGTTTGTAAGTGTTCACGAAAACGTCGTCATCTGTTTTTATAAGGAAATCAAAATCACAATATTTTACTGCCCATTCTAAGCCCATTTCTGTTTTTAAGGTTAAATTGGAATACGAATCTGTTTGGAGACCTTGGATGAGGTCACCATAAATGATTGCCTCCTCAATCAAGTATTTCGCTTCCATTGGATGTTTTGCTTGCCCCAATAAAAACATGGTTTTCCAAGTTTTGTCCATGGCATAATCTGTCCCCCAAGTTTGACGAATCACTCGTCGCTGTTGGAAGTTTAACGGACTGGAAAGAACCAGGATCAAAAGCGGAAATTTCTGAGGGCATCTTGTACGAGTTTTCAAATATGTCCGGTGTATGGTTGGTTGCTGTTTAGTTGTAGAAATCCATGAGCATATATTAATTGTAACGATACCCGCAAAACCAGTAATCAGTAACAAAAACACGATCCTCCTTCCTTTCAAAACTTTGACAAATTTCATCTTTTATAACAAACGTCTCTCACTCTTTTCCTTCCCCTGTTCAGTTCTGTAAATAATATCAAACAATTTAGAGAGAAAAATATTCTTCGACAACTTTCAAATTTGTCCAGCCTAATTATTAAAAAAACAGTTTCAAGGTCAAGTTGTAACCTTTGAGTAAACAAAATAAAAATAATTTCTCAGCGGGGTTGGTATTTGAATAAACGAATAAAAATTCAAAATAGAAGATTTAGTCACATTCTTGTATAATATTTAATTGCCAACAATTCCAATTGTTTTTTGAAATTCTGTGGTCCGTTTTTTCATGAAGAGATAGAGCGCCAAGCAACATAAATCAACCACGGGCCCCCATTTATAAATAAAAAAGATAGATTGATATTACTCCACCAATTGAATTCTTCGAGCAAGTTTAATTTGAACAAATTATTTGCAGTATTAGTTGCACAGGTGGATTTGCGATCGGAACGGATAAAGGAAATCTTTTGAATTTTGTGTTCAGACGTTGAAATTGAGAAAATTATAGTCGCAAAATAACCGAGGAGAATGCGTAGTTTGTACCAATCTTACAAAATTAATAAATGATTAGACTTTTTATTAGGCTTCGTCGTCTATATCTCTAATGCAGTTTGATTTGCTCGTTGAGGGACTTAAAAAAACCGCATACTTTTTCCAAAGATTAAGGCTTGGAAGCGTAGGTGTTGTCGTCTGGCCTTATGATACTCACCAAATATGGACTGATAACTGTACTTTGCGGCGCCAGTTAAGCTGATTTTCCATCTAACCGACATTACAAGCATTATAATTCGGGATACGTATGTCTGCTCACTTTTCTTTGACCACGCTTTGAATATGAACGATGTTTCTTTTCGATATTCGGCAATCTTTGAATTACAAAACTGATACTCCTTTCATTGAAACAACAGTTGAGAAACTCTTGCCTGGGATGCATTAGAAAGTTATGCATTGATTTGAAGCTCCAGATAAAATGAAAGATCTTTCTTTTAGGTCCCTCCCCTCCTACAGTTACTCCGGTTTCATTCACTAATGAGGATAAGCACCGTGCGAGTAAACTGCTGTCTTCCCCTGGAACAGAGCTCAATGACCTAGTCATGTCTTCAAACCTGGAGTCCCGCCAGGGCCCGTTTATCGAGAGTCCCGGTAACTTTAATGACAATCCCCAAGGCTTTTTTCTTGTATGAAAATTTAAAGAATAGAAAAGTACGCTCTGACACGCTAACCAGTCTATTTTTTTTTTCTTAAGTTGATAGTCTTATTGAATAATTTTCAAGCCTTTTAAAACTCCTATCTTGAATGAAAACAGTGGACCGGTTTTTGGTGTTCATTGCGGTTTGCGGATTTTCCGTTTTTTAGCACTTGGTTTTTGGTTTTCGCGAAAAATACTAAGGCCTAGTTCAAACGTCGATCTTTACATGTACCGAACCTAACGTTTTTATTAAGTACATGTAAAGATCGACGTTTGAATCAATTAGGATCGGCAGACTTGTATTCGGATCGACAGTGCCGTTCTATCCGACTCGGCTAGTCGGATAGAACGGTAAAAGATCGACATTGATTCATACGTCGTACTTTACATGTACCGAACTTAATGCATACATTATACATACGTTAAAATAATCATTATTCCAGTATGTTTTACCCACAATTCAAGAAAGTTCGCTTACGTGCCATGCGCGAAAGCCTTCGAACCATTCAAACAATATGGCGGGAAAGGAGGAAGGCTCGTGCTCCTCTTGTTTTAAATCCACAAAATATACCTGTATACCCATTGGTAAGCATTAACCGCTGACTACAATGGAGTTATGTTCAGTTTTGCAATTAGGATCGACTAAATTCGGATCGACGTTTGAATCAACTGCCGCTCTTAATTATTCGAGTCGACCCAAATTGCAATTAGGTTCGGTACATGTAAAGATCGACGTTTGAACTAGGCCTAACGGATTTTGGGATTTGATATCCGATGCGGTTTTCGGTTTTTGCTATTTGATCTATTTGGGTTTCGGTTTCTTTTCGATCTGAGAGGTAATTATGCGCCTCCACTTATCTCGAATAGCCGCTAAACGCAAATGTTATCGAGAGGAATGCGTGACAAACCAATTCAATATCGCAGTGGGAGAGGGGAGGGTACAGCTATACTTAGGGTACGGCTAAGCACGGAACATTGCCAGAGTTTCTTTATCAACGCCACCTCGAAGTTGATGACCAAGTTACAGGCCACGCGTGACTGATTAATTCAACATCAAACGGTTGTGAATATATGGAAGTCATATATTTGAACTGCGGATAAAGACGTGAATGTGAAAGCGATCTCCTTCAGGTCTTAACCGCAGTTCAAATGTATCACTTCCATATATTCACAACCGTTTATTCACCACTTCACGGGTTTATTTGGAACCAACACAGTGACCAGCTCCCAGTTGGCTTGTTAGCTCAGTTGGTAGAGCACTGCATCGGTATCGCAGAGGCCGTGGGTTCAAATCCCGTACAGGCCTGAATGTTTTTCAGGTCTTCTTTTCACTACTATTTAAGTAGTGTTCATTACTGCGAAGATCACTTTCACATTGATTCAACATTCCAATAGAATCTCCAAACTGCCAGGTCTTAGTTCGCAAACGGAAATGTTGGATTAGGGATTTACGATGAAACTTTTCAGAGCTATAGCTTTTTGCGACTGCAAAATTGTAATCCTGCAGAGGACTTTTGTGCGAATTTCCTGAATTTAACTAGGCTCCATTTCCAGCTGCTGAGTCCGCAGAGACCACGTTCGAGGTCCTCGAGAGAGCAGCTGTTAATTTAAGCAGATACTAGAAGATACGAATGCCAAGTCCATGGCATTCACAAATCTTGTAATGAAATTAGTGTAGTTTACTCTGTATGCTCCACTTATCACCACTGTATCGGATCGATCAGGGTTTTAATAACTGGGATGTGAAAATGTATCGGTTTAGATAGTTTTGCGTGCGGTTTTCGGTTTTGATCGAATTTTTTTTTCGGTTTTTCGGCTCAGGATGATTTTTTCTTCGGTTTGCGGTTTCTAATAGGCCCCAATGCCCCCCTCCTTAACGGGCTAGTTAAGTTATTTGGATCTGCAAGAAATGGCTCCCAACTGCACATGGATTATGCAGTGATTCATCGTAAGGTATCTTATCAATTCTTTTGCTTTTATTATGAAACGGTCAGTTGAATTACAATCAATTTTGCGATTATTTTCTTGTTCGCATGATTTACGTCAATTTTGACACTTGAGTTCATTTTTTTTTTTTCAGTGTACGAAAGACGATGGCAAGATACGTCGGAAACGAGAGAAACTGCTTCATTGCACGTTTCCACGAGAAAATAATGGGACTTTTTTTTTCTCTTGGCGTTTCCTATGTGCCACCCAGGAGGGCAGTGTAAGGGTACTTCTAAGTGATGTTTTATTTTGTAGAGACACCTGCTATGGTGCTCTGGTTTAGAAATTAGCGTGTAAAATTTGCATGGGAATTTGATATCGTTGTAGAAGAGTTCTCAGTGACATGCTAGACTACGTCGTGTTTTTAAGTATTTGCTTTAATCCTATTACTCAAGAATATCATCGCTGGTATCTTCGTTTTTCAGCGTACATCTGCACAGGACGGTTGACTCGTTAGTGTCAATTCACCATCGTTTGCTGCCTCTTTTGTCGAATATTGTCATGTCCAGTCCTTCAAATATCGAGTTGATATCTGCGTCTCTTGTCACCATGTAATTTCCTCTTCGACCTGGAAATAAACAAGAACACTTTGAATTAAAAAGTAAGTCTAAAGTTACTAATTAATCAGTTTGCATAAACATTTTTAAGGAGTTGCAATTCAGACAAACCTGGCGAAGTCCCTCAGCAAAGATCGTTTTTTTTTATTTTTCAATATAATTGGGAAGTTCACTGTCGGTTTTCAAAGACTTCTCAAAAATTTACCACTGAATTACAATTTTTGTTTACTTACAGTTTTCACACAAATAATTCACTTACTTGCCGTTAACTCCGTCAGTCTCCTGAACTCTGTGACTTTAAAGGTAAAATGAAAAAGGCAAGATGTATCAATCTCCTTTTGTTCTATAGTTCTAAAATAACACAGTTTAACAAAAGAGAACTTTTGTAACTTTGTCTGTCTTTTGTCATTCCAGGCTTCACTTTTAAACTTATCTGATTGATTCTGTTTCGTTCTGTTTCTTTTAATTTTTCCTAAAATCATGAGTGCAATATGCAAGACGCAGTCCTTTTATGTATTATTAGTATTTACCCCACAAGTGAATAGTACTCTTCGTGCGCGCTGATTGGCTAGTTCGAAAGTCAATATCTAGTATTATTTACCTCCGTGCAGCCAAAGAGACAATCACTCGTCGAGAGTTTAATTCCCGACCATTTTCGGTATTTTGAAAGAAATAAACTACTTTTTTTGTATCTTTGTGGTATAAAATAAAACAATTATCCACCTTGGTGTCGTTGAAAGTGTTGGATATTTACTTCCACTTCGGTGAGTAATTGTTAATTAAATGTGAGAATTAAAATTAAATTTTTGCCTTTAGTTCTGCACTAGTGCCAACTGCCTTTAGGATTACCCGCTCTAGAAACAAATTTTTTTGGGTGCAACAGATACATTTGGGTATGATGAAAAGTTAAAATTATGAAAAAGTGGAAGTTCGCTTTTCCCATCTTGTTTTACAAAAATGTGGGAAAGGGATGCTATTCAATTTGTCTCACGTTTTCCCCTGTAGCACAAAAGTTACGCTACCCACTGTTCCTTAAAACTCTGAAAATAAAGGGGACTTGAATCAAGTCGACAAAATACTGCAAAACTAAGACAATATTTTAGGATCAAAATAGATCGAAGGCACAAAATTAATAGAATCGATTTTAGCTGTCATTCTTAGGAAAAAAAAGAGTGCTGTCAACTTAAGTATATGGAAAGATGTCCTAACGTAAGTCAGAGCCTTTAAACGCCGGACATGGCTCGTGTATTGTCACACGGAGAAGGTTTACCTGTGTCTAGATTACCACCGTTCTCTCTTCTGAACTCCCTGATCTGTTTGATATGTTTTCTTCGTAAAGCAAGATACCTTCGTCGAAAGGATGCATAAAACTCGGCGATATCTTGTTTTAGCTGCTCCATTAATTCTTGACGAGTTATTGGTGATTTTCCTGACCCGTCGATTACCACTATGTCTTCGGCTGACAAGGAAATGACATGAAATTAAAATCACTGGGGACTGGACACCATCACCACTGCTTTTCCATCCTTATTTGGGAACCAATCAATAGTATCCCCCTCGCGGGGGGAGTGTCAGGAGATTTTTTTTAGGTGGGGTAAATCACATGGTTTTCAAGGAGAAAAGATGGGGGGGGGGGTCAGTCATCGCAAACAGAGTAGAAAGAGGGGGGACTGTAGAAAACTGACTACTAATAAGGGGGGGATCATTCGAACACTATGAACCTTTAAAAGAGGGGGTGGGGATCAGGTAAATGACATTGTGACACGACTAAAATCCTTTGACCACTTCCCCCAGGAGATAATGACCGGTCCCTGAGAGGGGTATAACGAGATGAAATCTGTGTGAAAACTGACCAGAACGTAACACTGGAGACCGAGGAGAAAGATGCACTCTTTTGAAAAAGTCTCTCCACAAAATATCATTATGCTCTTTCATATGCAGTTCTGAGTAGTGCTCGGGTAGAAGGGTTTTTTTTTATACAATATTCTGCATTGTTAGCATAAACTACACGCTGTATGCTTTAACTTCTTGATACTCAGCAAAACCCACCGTGCTAACTTTCGCTCAAGTGAAGGTTTCTGTGATTCTGGTTTTAGAGGCTCACTTCAATCTTGCCTTGGACACTGGTTCTTAACCTCACACGATGTTACGTGCCAGCGCAAGTAGAAGATGGGGAGGGGGGAGGGTGGAGCAAAAGTACATGAACACCTCCTCTTTGTCAACAAAAGTGATAATTTAAAATGACAAACCGCTTTTCATATCTCCAAATGCCAATGAAAGACTGATGCAATCATATTTACCTCCCGGAAATGAGGTACTAAAGGGAAAAATATATTATGACACTGCAGATTCCAAGAAACTTGTGGTGCGATTGAAGGAGAGTAATCTTTTCTCGTGTTACGACAAAATAAATCGCGGAGAATAAAATCGGTGTAGTTTCATCATCTTATACCTGACTCAGAAGACTTTGGTGATAGCGTCCTCTTGTAGAAGCAATAATGCCACAAGAGACCACATAGAGTGAAGACGCCTAAGGATGCACCGAGGATGATGACTGTATTGACATACACGTAGGACTCTTCCGTCAGCAACTCCGAAGATGTCTTCACGGCGAAAGGAACATCACCTGCCTGTAAAATGGAACGATAGAAAAAAAAAACAGAAACGTTGAAGTTGTTTGTCAATGGTTTAGCTGTGCTGTTGCTGGTCTGGCAAGTTATCATGGGATACCACTTCTCCCACAGGCAGCTAGCTTGCGGAAAAGACGTCTTTTTTGCGTTTATTAGGCGCGTGAAGGCGAGGGCGAGGCGATTGTTAGCTAGGGGAAGTCAAGGAAAAATTATGCGCAAGAGGAAGAGTTTCTCCAATCCTCCTCATGTCCGCCTCGCGCTTGCCTCCACCCGCTTTAAAATGACTACATAAGTGCAAGACTATGTATGACTGATGAGTTAAATATGAAATAACTAAAGAATTTTATCAAGCCAAAGTTGTTCCTGGTCCTGATTACCCTCACCTCAATTGATCCAACTTTTTTCTGTATAATTCTATGAATGCTGTCTGTTTCCGATCTCACGTAGCGCCGAAAACAGCGCGCCAATCTAGTGGCATCTCCGGTCAGTACCAGGCCATTAGCAGATTCGTATCTGACGGGTATAATCTCTATCACTCGGATCCAATCCTTGCTGAACAACTTGCTCTCACTCGCTGTCGAGTACGAATCCAAAAGTGCTGCATGCACCCGGTTATTTTCAAGGTCGTCATAAATATCATACAAGTTCCCGTATGATCGGTCTGAAAGAAGAAAAGTAAGTCGTTGTGACTTCAAAGAGGATTAGTAACACGTTCTCACACTATCTTTAAGTATTTTTCGTCTTGGATGCGATGCACGTCCATTCCAGAATGCATGTGAGAATTTTATTCTTGACAGTTTGTTGGTACCCACACATACCTGATAACATGGAAAGAGTATGAACTCAGAACCTTCGACCCAAAGTCCAGAAAACCAATCACAAGGTCAAGGGTCATAAGGTTACGGGGTCTCTCCCTAAAGCCACCTTTTACACTTCCATTGTCAATCTAAGTTTTTCAGCGAGAGCTGGTCTTGGTGAATGTATCATAGATTAAGTTACTTTAACATCTGCATGCAATCACAAATAGCTAAACTTATACGCAAATCAGTAGCAGTAAACCCGAACATTTTACATAACGACTTTGAGTCGCTGAGTCTGAGTTTTTTTTGGGAGGGTGAGTTTTTTTTAAAGCTAACTTATCATTTGGTAATATACTC
Organism: Pocillopora damicornis; assembly: GCF_964200805.1. Classification (NCBI taxonomy): domain Eukaryota; kingdom Metazoa; phylum Cnidaria; class Anthozoa; order Scleractinia; family Pocilloporidae; genus Pocillopora; species Pocillopora damicornis. The sequence goes on from NC_142671.1 coordinate 31,582,917, forward strand.
TATGAGTATCAGTCTTGTATTCAAGCTAATGGCCATTTATCGTGTGACGTCATGGATGCCGCTAAATCAAATTCGTTGGAAATATTACTTGAGCCAAAAGGTACGGCAGGAAAGTGGCTAAACTGACTAAACTGTTTTTTTTCTTTCACAAACCCAGTTAACAATATTGATATCGGTGCTGCAGGAGTTATTCCACATTGGTGTAACTACACTCACCTGTGTCTAATATGGCATTTCGTCTGAGTCCCAGCTTGTATTCCGTGGAGTTAGAAATGGCGGCCAACTGAACAGATAAAAGAAAAAACAACTTTAGAGACGTGGGTTATTCGGGTGGTTGAAAATCATTTACAGCAGCCGCTTTTCGCCTAGTCCTGTCTTTAAAGCGGAGCTCCATGTGCGCAGCACATAAACGCAGCCCCATAAATAAAGGAATATGGTAATTCATTGAGCAAGAACATTTTCTTGACGTTAGAAAGAATGACTCGCGCTAAAAGGTTAGGTCTTACTAGCCAAGAGGCTCATCAGCCGCGGAATTCATCCCAGTCTCAGTATCCTAGGGTAATTAGAAGTGTTGCCATTCTTTCTGGAATGTAAGCTTTCCCAAATATAGGTAACTCAGTCTCTTCTCTCCTCCTCTGAGCTGATTGATATTAGCTAATCTTTTTTTTTTTTTTGTCGGAAAAGGCATTATTAAAAAAACATTCCCTGCGTAAGAATACCTCACGATGACTTGGATTAAAACGCAGAACAAAGCGCTGCTCTAAATTGGGTGTAACGGATCTCCTATCTCTCTGTTTTAAGTAGATCTGGTTGATGTGGCCTTAACAATGGCTGATTAAACCGATCTGTGAGTAGTATTGACTCTGACAATGTGAGAAGACTACATCGTGGCCTGCTGAAAACTGCTGATGTGCCTTTTTGAAGCGCACTGTTCTGAGCGCTAGAAGCTGGTTAACACGATGACAATCAAAGTCTTAACAACATTGTAACACTTTGCCTCTGCCAGGTGTCAACTGGAAGTCTCAAGCTTGAGAAAACACGCAATTGATTAAACTCCAAATATCTTATTACATAGGTCATAATGTTCCACGTAACTGTAGTAATGTTATTTTTTTTTCCACGTTACTGAGATCTCTATTCATAACACACTCTTTCAAAGTTTAAAATTTAAAGATATTACGTTCGACTTGTCCAGCGCTCTTACCTTTGTTCCGTATAGCATCTTTTCTGAACGGAACACCATACTCATTAAAGAAGCTGTAATGCTGCTTGTAACAACAGCTATTGTGGCGATACCAGTCCAAGTCCACAAAAAGGCAAATGACCGCGCGGGAATGGACTTTGGAACTCGATCACCGTACCTAAAAGAAAACCATCACCACGCAATCAAAATTTTGACACACTTTCGTTCACTCTCACAGCACATAAATGTTTTAACAATTTAAAGACAGATATGAAAAGTGTTAGCTTTCTGAAATAACCCAATTTCTTTGATAACGCAAGACAGCCAGGTTTTTGAGGTAAACAAACATAAACTAATATCCAAAGATAATGTATTTGATAGTAGGTAACAGGTAGGTAACATTCTATTTGTTCAAAGCATCATTTTTGTCTAAGGGACGCAATTGGCAGAAACTAACAACCTTTGACGCAGCGGTCATTTCTTTTTGTCTCTAGCTACATTGACGGGCCTTGAGATGCAATGTCGAATATTACATAATTGAAGTAGTATTCACTTTGAAGGATTACAGAACTATTAGGAATCAAACCTTGAGGAAAAAAATAATCAAGGGGTAAGTTTCTAAAGAAACTGTGCTGTTGCGTCGGTGGGGGAGTATAGAAAGGTAGTTCAGTATTATCAACTGAGTTGATAATGTAAATTTGCCACCGTAAAGAGTTTCAAAGCTGACGTTTCGAGCCACTCTTTACGGTGGCCAATTTAAATTATCAACTCAGTTAATAATACCAAATCAACTTCTTAAGGAAGTCATTTCATGGAAAATATTTACTTTGCCCTTCGATAACACTCGCACCGAGGTAGGGCTTCCCCTGCTTAGTCCTCTTGTAAGCGAAAACGGACAATGTATGTGGATGCGTTCATTAATAATGCGAGTAACAAACTGATATCAGGAGCACACTTTGAGTCAACTATTACAAGCTGAAAGTGCTTACCCAACTGTTGTCATAGTAACAAACGACCACCAGAATCCTTCCAGTGATCCCGCTAAGAAAGATTTGGGGAAGTCAACATGATTCCAGTTCATGTCCTGCACAAAAACAAGAGCGCCGTGAGAAGACAATTTGGAAAATGTGTGTATATGGGAGAAGAAGTCTCAAGCTAACTTACTTGTATCTTTTTTTTTGGCTAAATTTTGTTGTTTATATTCTTTTTGGTGAAATCTCCTTCACTTAAGCATTTGGAACGTTATCTGCCTTGAGGTTTCTTTTTTGGAGGAGCCTCTCACAGTAGATTATTGTCTTTTGGCGCAGTCTCCGATTCCAGGAATTTTATTGGGTACTTAGCTAGCCCCTCCTTCCCCAGACGGTCTGCTTTTTATTTGATTCATATGAGTAACTTACCAAAGCCCACACCACGATTCCAGCGAGGTATGTCATAAAACAGGCAATAACTACAGCAGGCCAGCAGCTGAGGATCGCGAGTAGGACTTCCTTGTGAATATCTCTGCACAGAACACACAGGAATATGTATACTGCATTTAAAGCTACTACAAGATGTAAATCATTTAAAACAGTTGCAATGTCGTGATAGACTACAATGATATTTCAAACTATTTTAAATTTACTCATTTTATGTCATTCTTTAACTAAACGACAGCTCGTCCCTATTTCGGTCCAGAGTTGTTGTATTTGCCGATCGATGTTGTGTATGAAGGCATTTCAAGTAAGGAGATGAGTCGACAGAAAAGTGGGGAGAAACTAGCGATGGGTGCTCTGCAATGACACAGCAACGAATTTTGAAATAACGACGACAGAAACATGGGGAAAATGTAAGTTGTCATTTGACGCCGAGTTAGTGGCGTTGATAAATGAAAATAAGATGATCTTAGCATAGATGATGTCAATGTACATCAATTTTCATGGAAAACCCCTGTTGGTTCCGAAACTGGATCGGGCAGAGAAGAGAGTTCATTATGAAATGAATATTTTGAGTGGTAGTCTATTGACGCTCTGATGCCAGCCAGTGATATTCGAGAATTTCTCACGGGCCTGGCCCACCTTCTTTCAGCAATGATAAACGCCACGCCTGGTGTCTCCATAATTGGTATATACTCGGCATTGCCATCCGGACTATGGTAGATCTCCTGTGGCATCACTCCAGCAATCCCAAAAGAAATCATCGTCTTGGTGCTGATAGCGTCCTTGACCTCTATGACACCATACTTCTTGGCCTCTAACCCGTCCGCATCAGTGGTGAAGTCAACTGTCGTGGAACCAAACTCAGCGCAGGTTTGGCAGCAGTGAGTTACTATTTGCTCCAAGATGGTTGGTATAATGCCACTATCCTTACTGCTGTTGCTGTTAGGTTGAGAGCTTACGTATGGAGGATTGTTCCACCAGTTTGTTGGAATGGAAGAGCGACATCTGCAGGTTCCTGGAAGAGAGACAAAGGTTTAATCACAGCCTCACTGCATCTTTCCATCTTTCCATTTGCTGAAGTTGAGTGCAGGGTCGGTGGAAAGACTATTGTTACAGTTGTTTGTGTCGTTTTTAAAAAACGACACGCCTCCTCAACCTGAGACTAAATTGTGGTTAGTTAAAACGGCTTACAACTTGGATTAAAATTATGAAATTACTGTTTGTAACCTTGCGTCAAATTAGGACCAGGTGGTGGAGTAACATGGAGGTGATAAAATCTCATAGATGAGCTAGGAAATAACTTCAGTTACAGAATAGCATTAGACGACTAGAAGCAAAGCTTCTGCCCCCCTGGGTAAGATTCCAGTCCATTTCAGTCCACCCTCAGGATTAAACCCCCATGATTAACCCCCAGGATTAAACCCCTAGGATTAGACCCCCAGGATTAAACCCCGAGAGTTAAACCCCCAGGGTTAAACCCCGAGGGTTAAATCCCCAGGGTTAAACCCCCAGGATTAGACTCCCAGGATTAAACCCCCTGGGTTTAGCCCCCAGGATTAAGCCAGGTTTCCCAACGATTCGCCAATTCCCACCTATACTCACATATAGAAAAAGCAGTGTTGGGTTAGCATCCTCAAAGAAGATCAAGGCTGCAACCTGGAACCCTCGATCTAAAAACGAACGCCCTTACTATTTGGCTACCGCGAAACTCGCTTAAAGTTACAAATAGAAACAAATGATACTAACTTGTGGTTATGTCTTTAGTGGGTCCATGTCCTTTGCTAGTAAAAGCTGCGATTTTTATGTCATATTTAGCGTAGCTCTCTAGATCAATAAGTACGTCGTCGTTCGAAGACGCTGATAATTGCTTCTTGACGTAGTCTTTTGGAAAAACTGGTGTTTTATCATTAATGCCAAGTCTAATGATGCTATACCATATAAAGTAGCCACGAAGAATACCGTGTAGGGAGGGCACGGGTGGACTTTGCCATGACACGTAGATTTTTGTGGCGCTCGCCTCATCCCTGGCGTAAACATTTTGTGGCGTCTCGCTTGGAACTGAAATAATTTTTACTGAGTTTACTGAGACGTGATCCACCTGTAACATGTAACACGGGGGGGGGGGGGAGGGTAAGGTGAGATAGGGCCTGATGTATTCCCAACCTATCATTATGAGAGTTTCTGTTTTTTTTTTTTAACATGCGAGCGCAACTGGTTCTTAGGGAAAGGATGTTCTTACGGGTGAAGGAAAATTTAAATTCTAAGTTCCCATCGAGGATACAAAACTCACGAAACTATTCTTCCTCACTTTAAAACTGCTAAGGCTGATCTGAAGTAAACTAAGAACCAGTTTCTTGACCATAAGCCTACTGCGTCACAACTACGGTATTACAAAAGGAGAAAATTTGTATAGCCCTGGATTAAAAAAAAATTAAAAATGGTAAGTTAATGACGATTGTAGCCAAATTAAAATATCTCACTGATACTCACTGTCTTCGTCTGTTGAAACTTTGATCGTTGGAGACTGAGCACCATCTCCTTTTATGGTGAATGCAAGGACCATTATGCTGTAGTTAGTAAATTTCTTAAGATCTTTTATTTCTATGTTTCTGACCCTGGGAGGAACAGTGATCTTTGTAAACGGTGCTGAAGGCTTGTTCGTTTCTTTATATAGTACTCGGTAACCTCGTAATATGCCGTGAACAAATCCTGTTGGTACTGGGTTCCACGTGATATTTAGAGCTGTTGAACTGATATTGTTTGCCCAGAGATTTTGAGGAGGACGACTGGGAACTAAGGAAAGAGGCAATTTCATTTCAAGTGAGTGTATTGACACAAAGAGCAAAGTAATAAATCAATAAGCCAATCAAAGCAGAGTAAGTATGAAGTAGCATGTAGGAAGATGAAGTCAAACATTCAAACTGCATGGAGCTCGAGAACATGAAAATGTCACTTGGCGTTGACCAAAGTGCAACATTCTTTGGGTATTATGTCACACAATGAATTTTGTTTGCTTTATCTTTAGTGTTCCACGATTAATGTATGACTCAAACGCCATTGGTTCTAGCAAGGGAATATCAACTGAGAGAACTTATTCCACATAAATACCTCTTTTCCGATGATATTTTTTTAAATCTAATTTTCGGGCGCATTCCTGTTCCTGATATTCTCTTGGTTTTTGTTAATACTTTGTTATCATGTAACATTGACCCATTTTATAGCCGGCTCTTTCTTTGCGTGTAAAATATCATTTAATCAGTTTGCATCATACGTATAGGAAATCGTATGAACGCGAGTGCATTTCGTGATTTATGGGCACGTGTGATGTTTTGAAAGTTCTCAAAATTGCACGAGCCGTGGGCGAGTGCAATTTGCGAACTTTCAAAACATCACGAGTGACCATAAATCACGAAATGCACGAGCACGTTCATACGATTTTTTATTTATTATATTCTCGACAAAATTACTCCATCGGTGTTTCCATGGCAACTTCTCCGTATTGCACTCTATAACCTCTATTGCACTCTATAACCTATTTATGCATTCATCATTGACCAATCAGAAATGCGATATTTTGTTGAGTATATAATAAAAGAGAATATAAAGTTCATATTCTCTTGCATCAGATTGTTTTTGAAGCAGCTGTTAAACCAGTTTACACTTTTGATGTATTTCAAAATAAAGTACGTGTGCTTTAATCTAAATAATAACACCTAATATACGGGAACATCGACGTAAAACAACGGAAACGACCTTGCTGTAGAAATTGTGAACTTTTTCATACCATCTTCATCAGTAGAAACTATGAATGGCGGTGACTTTGTTCCGTCTCCAATCCTGGTATAGGCAGCCAATTGTATCGTGTAGTTAGTAAACTTTTTCAACATCGTTAGTTCCTTGGACAGTTTGTTGGCAGACACAATGGTGTAAGGAACACTTTTAGGTTGGTGTTGGGTTATACTGTAGAATATTCTGTAACCCAGTAATATACCGTGAACAAATCCGGTGGGAACCTCCAGCCACGTCACGTTCACACTTGTAGAGCTTGTGTTGAATGAGCGGACACTTTGAGGAGGAGAGCTGGGAACTGGCACAAACACAGTGGCGTGAGGGGGGTAGCAAAGAGACATTCCTGTCTCCCCGATGTAAACCCCCACCGTTTATTATCTTGGCTCTACACTCTACCAAGCTTCTTTATTTACCTTTCTCTAAATTGTTTCTTGCACAACAGCCTTTTCAGGAAAAGGCCATAAAAATGTGTTATCCACATGAAGGCATAATTGTTATGTTTTCATCGTTGGAATGAAGCGGTTTAATGGCTTACAGAGCACGTGTACTAACTTTACGACAGCCTTGTACGAGGGAATTAAGAGCAATTTTAGGTTAGGCGAGTAGAAAGCAGGCTTTGTCCGCAACACACCCACGCTAAACTATTGTTTAGGTTTTTCGAAAATTTTGCAAATTGGATGGAAGCAGGGGCTTAAGTTATATGCTTCTCAAACATTGTGTAAATGCTTGAAAGATGAACTTGAATCTTACCATCTTCATCTGTCACAACAGAAATGTTATTGGACACTTCTCCGTCGCCCTTTATTGTGAAAGCCAACACTTTCACTGAATATTCCGTGAACTTTTTCAAGCCTATGATGTGAAGTTTACGCTCCGTTGGCCCTGTGGTGGAGTTAAGATAGTAGCTTTCCTTATCATCAGTCCTCCTGTGGAAGACTCGGTACCCCCGGAGAATTCCATGAATATATCCCTTTGGTACCTCACCCCAGGTCATCAGAAGGCTGGTAGAGCTGGTATTGTGCGCTGTCACTTTAGACGGGGGTAGACTGGGTACTGAAATATATAGAAGAAACAAGAAGATTTGTTTTTCTTCGGTGTTACATAAACAACTGTCCTGTGAGGATTTGATCTGACCAAATTTGTTTATGACCATTTACAGTTTTTCATGTAATTGCAAATTATGTATGTATAATTAGTCATCATTATGTATGTCACTAATCAGATACTGTTAGCTTTGGCTGAATGGAATAAACACAAGATTATATACAGTTCAGTCTGATTGATCTCTCCGAAATTTCATTGCTCAGGTATTCTACAAATGAATAAAGGGGTAAGTTTCTAAAGAAACTGTGGTGCTGCGTCGGTGGGAGAGTATAGCAGGTGATTTAGTGTTAACAACTGGGTTGAAAACGTAAATTAGCCAGTAAAGAATAAAAAAAGCTGACGCTTCGAGCGTTAGCCCTTCGTCAGAGCGATGCTGATACAACCCATTTAAAACTAAATTACCTATTCTACAAATGGTCTAAGTTTAAAAATTAGGGGTTCGTTCATCTTGGGTCATAAGTAAAGGCACATGCGTGAGTCCAAGTGCATGACTGGGAAAAACGCATGGTGTGTGCTAAATGCAATGTATCCAGATTTTCTGTTATTCATTCAGTCTGCACTCCGTCTGTATAGGGGAAGGAACAATGAATAGCACGTACGTATTTTGAACGAGCTTTCCAGCTCATTAAATGCTACGTGGGTAAATAAACGATTGATTGATTGATTGATACTGAATAAATGAAAGAGTTAAGTTTTTAAAGAAACTGTGGTGCTACGTCGGTGAGGATATTACAAGACAATTTGTCTTTGTCAACTGAGTTGATAATACAAATTGGCAATGAAGAGTTTCTCTTGTAAAGCTGACTTTTTGAGCGTTACTCTTTCCTCAGAGCAAAGCAACAAAGGGATTGACGTAATCTTCAAAAATATATTTGATGTTATTTTGCTATCCATAACTTACTGTCCTCGTCTGTTGAGACGAATAGTGCAGTAGAGTTGATTCCGTCTCCAATTCTTGTAAATGCTAAGACTGAAATTTCATAGATGGTGAATTTTTCTAATCCTTGCAAATCCTTTGATTTCACATTTGCTGAGATTGAAACAAAGCTTTGATTCTTTGATCCATTAGCTTCTTTGTACAGAACGCGGTAACCGAGTAGAATGCCGTGGACAAAGCCATGGAGCACCTCATGCCAGCTTACACGGATACTAGTCGAGCTTGTGTTGAAAGAGCTCACGTTTTGAGGTGGAAGACTTGGAACTACAAAATAAAACTTTAACAATTAGACTGAATTTCTATGCAGCCCCGATAGTGATAAAGATTTTCTTGGCTTTAACTACATTGCAGCGGTCTGTTGATTGCTTAGGAAACTTACGACCCCTGAGCCGACTCGGTTGGCTAGTTGGGACTTAAAGAATCAGATAATTTTTGTAAAGAGAGAACACCAAATAGATGCGAGCTCATTTGTAGGAGGCTCTAAACCAAAGTCATGTAGTAGTAAAGTAAAATAACAGCTGGGTGGAATCGAAATTTTTACAGAATGAGAAATGTGGATTCACCACAAGCATTTGATTTTCGTATTCCAAGGTAAGTTAGATTCATTCTGATGGGCGTGGTATTTATTTTAGAAGAAACTCTCTATCTACTTGCATCAGTGAAAATTCACTCAGGGTATTATTAACAGAACAAAAATCAAATTTGTAGCTTAATGACCGAGGCGAGTGATTGAAAAACTTTTCTCGCGTTTCTTCGACTTCTCAATTTAATTTTTTTTCTCAATAAACTGATAAGCAGTAAAGTCTGCTAATACCTTTAAGATGTTTGAGCCTTTTAAAAGCTTACTATGCAATGATGATCGGTTTTTGACTAATGAATGCGTACGAGTATCTACCATGGCTATTTCGTAACAGCATACATACTCTAAACGATATGCGTTTATTTGCCTAAGTTTGTAGATTCATTACCCAATGAGATTTAGAGGATTCTTACCATCTTCATCAGTCGGCACGATGACAGGGTCAGATTTATTTCCATCACCAATGCTAGTAAACGCCAAAAGCTTAACAGTGTAATTAGTGAACTTCTCAAGGCCTGTCAACTCAAAGCTTTGATTGCCTGTTGTTACATTGCGGTAAGAACTTTCCTGATCTGTTTTAAACAGCACACGATAACCCCGTAGGATGCCATGCACGAATCCGTTAGGTACAGGTAACCACGTGACCGATAAACTGGTTGAACTGGTATTTTGAGCTGCAAGTTGTTCGGGTGGTAGACTGGGAACTATAAAATGAAATAAACCAAACTGTTGATGGATACGAGGGGTGTAAATGTATATCATCGAAAACGAATCACATACTTTTTGCCTTAATGAAGTAATCAAACAAGATCAAAACGGATTTCAACATCCATTTTCAAATGAATCACACATTATGACTTATTCTAAAACTGTTTCCATGCGGGGGATATGTAACCGCTCATTACGCATGTACAGTTTTAACCTCCAGGCCACCGTTGGTCGAAGGGTGGATAATGCTATCCACTTGATAAAAATCTATCCAGTGTATAGTGTAGCAAGTTTTGTTGGCATTTATCCGCTGGATAGCGATTTATCCGTCGGATAGCGTTATCCTCCCTTCGAACAACTGGGGCCAGGAGTATAATCATAACGCAAATTTATAAACAGAAACCGCTAAACAACCCACACCTAAACAACTTGTGTAAAACAACGGGATTCAGTGTTCTGTTTTGATGAAAATACTGAGAGAGATTGTGTTCTTGAATTCATCTGTGCATGCAGATACGAAGAACTTATGAACAGAAATGTTATAATATTTGAAATATGGAATATTGTACTAACCATCCTCATGTGTTCTCTCATAAGTGTAATTTGTTATCGCTCCATTTCCTTTGATTGTAAACGCCAAAACTTTGATACTGTACATCGTAAATTTGTCAAGATTGGTGAGCTGTGCAGAGGTTACCACGCTTGTTATATTTGAGTAACTCTCATTTACATCTCTCTCTCTCTTGTACAACACCATGTATCCCAGAACAATCCCGTGAGTGAATCCCTGTGGAACGGGATTCCAGGTCACCATCAAACTCGTCGAGCTTGTGTTATATGCTGCAAGGTTGGTTGGTGGAAGACTGGGAACTAACGAAAAAAAATTATAACCACGAAAAAGGTTTCGCATTAGCTTGAAAAGACTCATAAATGCTTATTGTTCTTGTATCAGTGTTTGGCCTTGCTATGAAAACCTTAAACACGTCACTGACACGATATTTATTGTCTCTTTCACCACAGCACCCCCTGGGACTTGAAAAAATGTCCCTGAGGAGTGGTCTTCCATCAAGATAACAACTCCAAAGGTTATACAGTAAAACTTCCATCCAGGGGAAATTCTTGGGACAAGAAAAAGTTGCCCTAGTAGAGTGGTCCTTCTTCAATCAAATCAAGAGGCTTTAAGGTTGAAGGAGAATTTTTTTTTCAGTTTGGACCAACGTTTGCGTGTCTTGAATAAAAAGTTTCAAACTCGAAACTTCCAGAGACAACGATTTGTTCCAAGTGTAGCTGCACAAACTTCAGAAGGCGAGGTATCCTTACTTTTCACAACGTGACTTTTATGAATTGAAACAAACGAGAGTCACACTAAAGCTGCGTTTCTGTTAAATCTTTCTCATTTGATCCCTTCTTCAAAGTTAGTTTTCCTAGGATCAAACTGATGAACATGTCACGATATAAAATAATGCTACAATTTTTAAAAGTACTTTTTATACCTTGCCAATGTTTAATGACTAAAATTACTTTTTCTCACCGTCCTGATCTGTCGATACCGTCACATTGGCTCTTGGTCCGTTCCCAACACGAGTAAACGCCGAAACATTTACATCATAAACTGTGAACTTTTCCAATCTAACGAGTATGGTGAAATTGACCGTCGCGTTCACGCTTTGCTCTAAGGCGTGTATTACCTCGTGTTTCTTGTAAGTCACTTTGTAACCCAACAAAATGCCATTGACTTGACTGACAGGAAGTGGTTCCCAGGCTACTTGAAGGCTTGTCGAGCTTGTGTTATGCGCGCGAAGATTTTTTGGAGCAAGACTGGGCACTTAAATTGAAATATAGGAGACGTGTCAGTTCTGCATAGTGTCAAAAAAACCTCACATGATGCTGATGGATAATTTGCCATTTGTCCTCTTAATGGCTTTAAATTTGAACGCTAGGCAGAAAATGTGTTCTCTTTCTACTGGGTGGAACATGTTGGCTATACAAAACCCGTATGAAATGTACAGCTTAGTGGGAAATTCGAGTTTCACTTTGGTCTCGTTTAAGTTTGATATCACTTTTTCACCTAATTCCAGCAATTAATGCTTGAAACGATCTTCTTCAAATGTTGCTAATTACTCCACTGTTACATTTAGAAATAAAACAATTAACTACTTTTGCACAATTTTCTCAAGCTGTATAAGGCGGGCGCAAGCGAGCTCGAGAGTCCCGCGGGTGTCTTTACATATAGTCATGTGGGTGTCCATCGAATAAAATCCTGCAAGCGTCTATTAATATGCCCTTTCGGGTGTCCTTTAAAACAGTTCTGCAGGTATTCATTTGAAACAGTCACGTGCATGCCTATTTCATATAGTCTTGCAGGTGTCTATTCAATACTATCCCTTAAATTCCAGTCGGTTTCCTTTTAACGCTATTCAGCAGGAGTCCGTAGGTTTCTCTACACTTACCATCTTCTTGTGTTCGTATAGACAGTCGTTCACTCGATAAACCCTGTCCCCAGATCGTTATACTGGTCACGTATATCGTGTAGTTTGTGTACTTCTTCAGCCCAGTTATCAAGAGCTCCCTTACAGTCCTGTTCACAGATCGACCTACTGTCTGATTATTGCTATTAGGTTTATAGGATACAAGAAATCCTACAGTGAAGTTGTGTTGTTGACAGTCGATACATAGCCAAGTGACTTCGATGGCGGTGGAGGTTTTAGATTTGGCGGTAACGTTGGTTGGCGGTTTACCAGGCACTGATAGAAAACAAATGAAAAATTTAAGGAACGAGGTCAAGTCCTGTTGAGAACCGTCCTGTATTTTCTCAGGATACAGATACAGATCCTATCCTATATATTTGCCCCCAACTTCAATATTTCAGAGCAGGGTAGGTCATCTTATTTAGGATTTTATATTTGATTATGGCCTTCATGTAAAATATTATGTACCATTGTCGCTGACCGGTTGAACGGACAAGTTTCCCAGTCCTCCATCTTGATGCAATGCTTTGTAAATAATACCAAACTGTTGGGGTCCCACATTTTGACCATAAACGATAGTCATATCTGCCAAGACACTTCCATTTCTGAAAAAATGTAAATAAATGAATACTTTCAGTGTTAATGTGCTATTGCTAAGGGGGTGGTAAATTTATTTATGATATCATTTCAAGCGAATTTCGAGTGATTGTCGGAACACAAAATCCAAGTTTCAACAGGGTTAAATCAAAGGGCAAGGAAATCACCTTAAGGAGCTTATGAGAACTCAAAGTACACGGATGACAATACCGCACTAGGCTGGAGACTCGATTAAAAATCTTCCCTACGAACGATTATAATCAAATTTCTCGTGAATTAATCAAGGTGCGAGATATTGTTTGAAATATCTTGCCACTTACGTAAACCGATGACATCGCACATCTCGTAGATAGCTCGACTCCTGGCCATACAATACAAATACCTGAGGAAGAACAGCGTATTTGATCAACTTAATCACCATTTTGCCTTTCTTGTCCCTTCGTTTGAATGCATGAGCTAATTTCATCGAGAAATATGATAAAATGTTGAGAGGCTGTGACTGGCCAAGGCTTATACTAATTCCTTCAAGTCTTTAATAAGCTTAAATGGTGGGGTGAAAAATATCTATGCATCTTTGATCTCTAGATGCATATCATTAGATAAAACTGATAGGCTAGAAACTCCCTTCCGCACATTTCGATTGGGGTTACCGCTGAGACTGAAAAACCCTGACCTGTTTTTGTAAAAACGTTTTTGTTTCACTGCTTTGTTCAAAAGATTGCCAAGGAGAGTATAAAAATGATCCTATGTAGCCAATTTAGCCGATTCAGACGGGATATTTGGAATTTGACTAAACAAAAATTGTCAATAGGTCATATGTAGAGTGTGCATGCAACATGCAATACTTATTCTGTTTAAAATGATCAGGGCCTTTTAAACGGTGTAATCTTCGTAGCAGAAATTAAGCATAGCAACTTTTCTTACACTTTCTCGTATTATTTTAGACAGGTTGTTGAAGTTATCACTCTCTGGATTGGAAAGATTTACATTCCATTTCATGCTGGTGAAACGAACTGTCAAGTTGATTGGGACAACTAAATTGAAAAAAAAAAGGAAGAACAGCAAGACCCATGTTATGAATACAATACTTATTTCGAACTTTAAATTCTGTTAAAAAACATAGTTTGTGGAATTAAGATAAACAAATTTCAAGGTAAATGCCTCCTGTGTTCATATATGAAAAAAAAGAAAGAAATAAGTAAATCAGTTTTCTCCATCAAGCTGGGAAAGGTTTCACGTGACCGGAAAGAAATCTAAGAGGACAAGTTAAAAATTAAAGAACGGAGACAATCCTTGCCTTCTTCCAATGTTCTGACGTAGATCGGAAGGCTGGAGACACCAAGACCTTGTCTTGAAACACTTCTCACCCAGACGGTATAGTTGACGAACTTTTTGAGTCTTCCAATCTCAACGCTGTCTTCTGTTACGTTGACGTTAATCATTGAGGTGGTTTCATTTTGACTGTTTGCTGTTTCGTAATAAACCTTAAATTGTATGATATCGGAGTCACGTGGGACCCTGTTCCATTTCACTCGAATGCTTGTTGTACTTGAGGCAAGAGCTAGTACGTTTTCTGGAGGTTTTCCTGGGACTGAAAAAAAATCATGAAAACTCATTTTCATAATTTGGAAATGGGATATCTATGACCAGGTCATCGCATGAGCTATAGGATAAATGAATAATTGAAAAAAAGAAAAAAGAAAACTAACAAAGAAACAGAACCATACAAAGACGTACTATTGTCCCATATAGGGTGCACTGATAAGTCCCCAACTGAGCCGTTTCTGTAGAGTGCCTGGTAAAGAGTTATAAACTGTTCCATTTCCACTTGTTGACCAAAGGTAATTACTATATCAACCACGATTTCACCACTGTAATTCCTAAAGTGATAAGAGATAGGTATTAACTCGTGCCTAGAGTAATTGAGATAAATTTTGAGCCGTAAACTAAAAAAGGATAACCTTTTCTTTTATTACCTGTCATTATTACAAACCAGAAGGCAACAACGACACCGTAATGATGTAGGGAGAGATCTATCAATTTAACGAAATGCAAACGAAAACAAACCCTTAAAACAACTGACTCTTTGACTTAATGACTCAAAGGATGGCTGAATGGAGGAGTGTGGGACTAAATGAACAAAATTACCTATGGCAGGGCCTGCTTTTGGGACATCCCCATTAAGGGGGCACTTACATTCAAGGGACACAGATACTGTTCCCGACTATATCTGTTCGCCTCATTGAAGGAGCCTCTATCCAGGGACACTTTTTTGAGTCTCAAGGCTGTTCCATAAACGGAAATTCTGTTGTTTGGTGATGGTTGGGTAAGAGAGTTTTGCATGTAACAAGGTTACCTGAAGCGATGAATGACTATATCTCGCAGATGTATTTCATTTGGATAAAGACCTGCCACCTGTAAAAGAAACAAACACGGGCTGATCAGATTTTGCCAAGATGAAAGCGTAGGTAGATTTTCTTTTCATCAGAAAATCTGTTGTATAAGACGCTCCAACCTTACTTACCTGAGTTTGTAACTGCTTTGTTAGATTCATGAAGAAGATCGATGTTGAATTTAACAACTCATCTGTCCATTCTTTGTTAATCAGCCGTACTGATGCGTTGATAGGAACTACTATAACAGGATTAAGGGCAAAAGAAGCCTTCAGAACTCTTTACATCGGTTCAGAACTAGCAAGTCACATATTCTCTAACTTTTCATACTGGAATGTATCTTATCACTCTATTTATTCACACTTAAGGTTAAAAAGAAAAGCAATCAACAGCATCGTGCAGAATGCAACGACATCATAGATTACTTAAAACCGACGCAGCAGAAAATTTTAATGCGACCTGTATCTAAATTGGGAAAGAATGGGCCACAACTGGCCTATCGGACAACGATACAAAAATGACTTGAAATGTTGTGAGAGAACTTCTTATAAAATAATTCTTTTGCTCTCTCACCTTTTTCTAACGTCCTCGTTAACACTACTGTGCTTTTCGGCCCAAGGCCTCGTGGAGTTATTGTCTGTACCCATAGGAAGTAATTTTCAAAATTTTCCAGATTTTGTATGATGATATGATTTGAAGGGCTTTTCACGTCCACGAATCGAATATTAGTCAAATTTGTTTGTAAAGAATAGAAAATACGAAATCCTTGAAGCGGGAAAACCTCACAGTGGTTCGATTGTGGAATTTCCCAGGTAACGCTGATGGCTGACGGACTTAGCGGTTTTGAAGTGACATTTTGGGGTGGCTTTCCTGGAACTATAGATAAGAAACGAATGACAAAACAAACTTAGAAAATTCCAACGTACGACGAACAGTTACTCAAAAATTCCCTTAAGAAGATGTTTCATTTCCTCTTCTTGTCATATTCTGGATCGAGTCTCAACTAATTGTGCATCTGAGTATATTTTAGGAATGTTACTCATGACAATTAAATGCACTCAGTTCTTTACAACTTACACACACGCGGATGTTGCGGGTTTAGCGCAACTCAATGGCGTGCTTGAGCCAAGCAAATTATTGATATCAATATAAATCAGGTTAGGACTTAACATAGAAAGAAAAAATAACATGTTTCAGTTTTAAATACGTACTGTTGTCATCAATCACTTCTATTTGCAGGTTCAGCAGCCTTTGCTCAATGTAGAGGGCCTCATATATGGTGTGAAAGTCCCTTATTTTGCTGTTTGGAACGTAAAGGGCCTCGATGGAAACCATAGTCTCACCACTGTAGTTGCTTGAAAAAAAAGAAAGGAAAAAATGTATAAAATACGTGCATCTAACTTAAGTTTCCCTTTTTTTGATCAGGGAGAAGGTTAAAAATGTGCTAAATGACAGGTCTTTTGTAAGAACAAAATTGCCATCCCGAAGACCACTCAGGAAAACGTCGCGGGTCTCAGTGGGCAATCCTACAGTTGCATCTTGCGAACTTTTGCAAAAGACCTTCAAATCATATAAGGGACTCTGTGCAATGTTGCTCATAGAAAGAGCTGATCGAGTGGAAAAAATGCGCTGGGTTCCAACGCCAATTCTACAAACGTAATAATCAGGAAACTTGTGATCATTTTCGCCTAGACTACGCTCGCTATATTTAACAGAAGATATTGATTAAAACCTCTGAGAGTTGGATCTCTTGATGATCTATCCACTTTGCCTGCAGCAAGGCTAAATCGAACCAATTCAATAATACTATGTACCTGAATAATACACTTGAAACGTTGTTGTAGAATGAATCATTTTGATGTGAGACTCTAACCTGTGGAAATAGCAAATGACTTAAGTAGATTCTCTGTCTGCCTACAAGTGCTGAGAAAACCGGAGTAGGTGAAGGGCAGAAATGCCTTTAGGGGGATATTAAAACGGTGTAATAGATTAATCAAGTCATAAGCACTTCTACTTTCCATCACTGCAAACCTATAGAGTGAGAGCGTACATAGATGTGCTGTATTCGCCTTGGTAAAATGATTCCTCCTTGTCTAATAAACAGAATCTTTTAATAGAATAACAGCTACTGTAAACTGTTTTCTTAGTTGATCAGTTGAGGCAATAAATAGATACAACGGTCCGTAGAATGCACTGATCAAGTATAACACGCCCTTTTCTCTGTTCCATCTAAAAATGGTCTAGATATGCGATACATTTTCGACTAAAGAACGCAAAAGTAAGTAGTTTAGGAAATTCCTGTGTGCGTTGGTCAGGGCCCTTAACGGTACATCTTTGTAAGGCACAAAAAATTCACAGCTCTCTAGGATTTTCTTAACATTGCTTACGCTGTTTTCTATGACGGATGACAAATTCCTAAAAGTTTCGCTACTCTTGTTTCCAAGCTGAGCTTCCCATGACACATTTATCAGTAACACTCTGAAATGTATGATGATATCCTGTGGAGCTAAAAACAAACAAGAAATTTTATTGAATAATTTTTTTCCGCAATTGAACTGGGAGAAAGCGGAAGTAGTGAGAGAGTGGTTAGAATGTTGGACACGATATCTGGAGGTCGTGGGCAACTTTTGTAAACAGCCAGCTGGTTTGACTCCTGCCCACTTGGATTCTTATCATTATTATATTCCATTTGATTAAACACTGATGCTGGAAAACAAAGACATCACATTGATATTTTATTCAGTGGTTACGATGAACAGTTTTTGTATTTCAATGTATTTGTGGCCCCTGCTAAACTCCACTTATCCCATGTTGAACATTTCTGCAACCATCGCCAAATGGTTGCAAATTCGTTTCGATGGATAAATGTTGAATGCGATATTAAACATAGGCAAATCCATGAAAAATTAAAACGTAAGATATAACCACATCATTGAAAACTTTGAATCGTAAGCGCCACCAAAATCATAAAAAAGGAAAAATGCACACGAAAGGAAGTTCTTTGATCTGAAAAAAGGAAGACAATTTTCTGTTTTCCAGTCGCAGGTGAACCTATTGTAAGGCCGAGTTAGCTGATAGGCTTTCTGTCCGCCTACGAAGCCCTCTTAGAACTGGCTGGGCCTCTCAGAGACTCGATTATTTTTCTTTTCCTCGCCTGTGAGAATTGGTTGACATATTTCTTAATTTTGTTTTTATTGTTTTTCTAGTTTCACCTTGATGTGGTGTGGTGATATTGCGGGCTTTAGAGGGAAGCCCGAACCCTTTTGAAGTCACGCGTACGGTCCAAATTGTGTATGTGGTACCAGGTCGTAGTTTTGATATTTTAACTTCTGATTGGTTATCATTTACTATGACAGAGCTTGTAATGTTATCAGCGGCTTTGTAAATGACCCTTAGTCCCCAGTTCTCTATCATCTGTTGTGTTCTCTCAGATGACCATGAGACATGAAGCACCGTTGACCCTCCTACGGTGACGTTTATTTTCCTGGGCGGCTTTCCCGGAACTGGAAGAGGAAATGATCGTCTTGTTATTTATTGATGCAATCACCTATTTAACGCTGTATAATTGTCAAAAAACATGGAAATTTATAGTAATTTTCCTCACCAATTGAAACTTGCTTTGTAATGGGCTAATGAGACCTTTCTTGATATTTAACTTACTTGTATCATTGATGACACTTATTGGCATTAACCCTAAGCGTTCATTTTCGGAGAGGAAACTGTAAAAATAGTTCGTATGACGGATGTGGAACTGCTCTGAAAACGTTAGACGAATATCTGCGGAAACCAGGCCACTTGAATTCCTATTCAGGAAAAAAAAGAGAAAAAATTTTTCTTGAATTAACATATTCAACCTGGTTAAAATGATATCTCAGCAAAATGAATGAGGATGTAGGTAGAATGATATAATGATGGCGCCCTTGATACTAATTTATAGTCGTTAAATTTTTCTATCTTAGCGAAAATTTGTAGTTTTGTTTTCTTTTATTTTTGACAATAACCCATTGGGTAATGCATTTATTAAGTTAATTGTTTTCGTTTAAAAAAAATATATAAATAAAAAATTAAATACTCTTAAAGAACAAACGGAAACAATTATACAATCATGCTTTTCCTTGGATTGAAAAAGAATAAATATTCGCGAAACCTCTCAGGGAGAGAAATATACCTTTTTTTTTTACTAAGGTTCATATTTTGTAATCATTTGATATCTTTTACCTTAGTTGAAGGACTAATACTTGCAGAATGGAAGAAGCATTGCCCAAAGTCAGCAAGACCTGCAACCCAAGAAAGAGATTTACGAAAAACATATTCATTCAATGATTTAGTCATGATTATGAATCACATATTTTACCATTGAAAAAATCTTTAAAATTGTAGATAAACAAGAGGCGAGATAAGAAATGTCAGCTTAGCGCTAAATTAAAGGTATCTAATTTTTTATCTTACTGTTAAAAAGACGTCTTACACATACACCGCATAGGCTTGTATCAACACACCTGAACTGACGAAATTTTGATTTAAATCAATAGTAAATAGCTCAGTTTTTATTCTTTGGACAGTTCTAGACGTTTTGCAGCTTATTTGCACAGCTTACTGTTTAAAAACATGTGCATGAAATAACTTACGTTTTGCTTCACGGTAGAAGATATGTCCATGAACATATCACTGCTTCTGTTTTCATAAGAAACTCTCCAAGACTCATTTTTCAGCAGCAGCTTTACTTGAAAATATAGATTATTGCTTCCTAGAATTTAATTTCGTTGTTAGCGTTAGAAGTAATCTATTTCTTTGCTATAACATAGTTTAACGAAGTATCAGGCTTATTTTTGACAGCACGACCTACATGTATAAATATTTCAGGAGGAGGTAACCCTCTTTAGTTTGGAAAACGTTGCAAAGCAATCCATTCTTTGTTTACATACTTTAGAGTTGGAAGGAATCTTTACTCCTCTCTTTGGGAAAAGTAAGTCTACGATCACGACACAGACTTTTAAATGTCATCACAAGTTTTTGTTTTATTTGATTGATGCAATTTTTTGTGTAATGAAAAAAAAGATTCGTTGAATTTCATAAACACATGATAACTGTGGTAGTTAACTTGTGAAAGCAAAGGTGAAGTAAATAGCTGTAAAGGAGGACCTTCAATGTACTAGCAGCCCTGAAATCTTAGGACATTAAGCAGGAAAAATGAACTTTTTCTGTGATGAAACAAAAGATTGTTGAATTTCACAAACACGTAGTAACTGTGGACATAGGCTTGTGAAAGTGAAATGGAAGGAAATAGCCGTATAGGTAGATATATAACCTTACTAGCACTCCTAGAAGCTCCCAGTATATTACGGAGGAAAAATTATCTTACCGTTCTTTAACTTAGATGTATCCTGAAAAGTCGCTACTGTGCTGGTAAGAGACGCGATTTGAGAAGCTGTGGATGGTCGAATGAAGCTTGTAGACAAAGAAGTCGAGGAGAGAACCGCTATACAGGACATTGTCTCATTTGGGCCTAGGAAATATGCAAATTATATACAGTAGACATTTGGGATCGGGCGAGTACAACACTAATAGGCCAAGAGAATTCCTTTTCAATTGCCAAAATCATTTTCGACTTTTTCTCCTTTCACCCTCCTTCTTCTTTCGTAATCAGATTTTGCGTCTTTTTAGGAAGAGATTTGATGGGTAAGCTCCTTTTTTTTTTTTTTTTTATCAAAAACAAGGGGCCAACTGCTAGATCTACCAAATCACACGCGAAATTGAAACTTTGGGTTAAGGTTTGAAGTGTCGCGAGAAATAGATTTTTTCCTTTTAGCGACGCCGGTCAGAAGTGTACAATAAGTAAAATGAACTTATTAACCAACGTTAAGTAAGCACTGTCCTTTGGAATCGGAGAAAAGTTCTTTGGTACTCACTTTGTAACAATTCTGTGGGATGACTGCATAACCTTTCATTTTTTTTTTTGGCAATATGTTTTTTGTAGCTGTACTACCTAACAAAAAACAAAAACTACCTTTCAGTTGATAAAAGGATCTTGAGTTATCGATCAGCAGTTCACGATCTTTACAGGAGAGCTTCATCAAAAGACAATCACGTGTAGCTGTTATGTGTTCAAAGGAACTACAGTTGTAGATATTTTTTCGAGCCACTTGAAGACATAGCTGCGCACACTCCCCGACAGACAACTGCTGAAAAGATATTTTGTGGTGACCAGAGAGACGAAGGTCAGGATAAGGAAGAAACTTCGCCAGAGAGTCATTGAGGTTGGATGGTGCTGTAGCTTCGTCTGAATAACACAGAAGGTCTTCTAAACATTTTATTCAATATTATTGTAATTCTTTGTTTAATGAATGAATAAATGATACAATTTTGTTGCCATAAATAACCGTCAATTGTTTCAACGCGCCAAGTCATTGACGATGATACCAGCACGACTTGGTTGCTAGGAAACCAAGTTACCAAGGAATGCAATTTAAAAGAAATTGACAAAAATGTGATATCAAAAAAAATAGCATTAATCCATCTCATAATGACTTTGCATTAACGCGAATAGTGAAAACAATGGTAAAACTACTTAAATGACCCAAACAAAGCAAAATTAAATACAGTATATGCAGTAAATAGATTACCTTGAACAAAAAGAACGCAAAACGAATAGAATAAAATGCTCATGCAAAACAAAACTGTCATGTGTGACCTGTAGACATGTAATGCATTTTTTCTGGGAGAACAACCGTAACAGATGAAAATGTGTGTTTTAGTGAAATTATTAACTTATTCTTATTTTTTTGTTTTTTTTTTGTATCTGACTCGATTCTTGTGTAGAGTCAACGTTAGTGTCATCTACAGTGGTATGATGCTGAAAACGAATTTACAATGCTGTCACTAAATTCTAAGGAGTCGTTTCTAGGCTCCTTTGATAGGTGCTTTGTAGCTCGGACTTGTTATTATCACATGGCCTGTTTTAATAACGTTTTTTTAAAACTAACTGCAATGGGCTGCTAAGTAACCAGGACATCCAAACTCCTCTTCAAAAAATTTTTCCTTTTAAAAGTTTCCTTTTGTTTGAAGAGGATTTCCGGAGGTAGCAATGTTTTAATTTTGTTTACCCGTAAACTAACTCGGTGTAGGTGAGAGGCAATCCCGTACATAATAAACATATTGTATTTTTATTTTTGAGCTCCTACTTCGGAGGTGAGGGGGAAATTGGACCTCGTCCTTCGGGGGGTAGGGAAGGCGGTTGGCAAGGCATTGCCTTGCGTGAATACGTTAATCGCGCATTTTACATTTCCGTGTGATTATTAAGTCCATAAAGTATTCTTTAAACCACGGTACAAAATTTCAAGTAAGGATAAATATTTTGATCTAAGATATAAACTGATGAAGACTTAGATGTGGAAATGCATCATTTATATCGAAAGATCTCGAATAAAAAAATAATTAGATGATTGCCAACCTTGTAATTCATACGATATTCAAGCCTGAGCGATATTTATTGTCAGTTCCTTCCAATATTCCCTTTGATAAATTTCTTCAGGGGCTTCCTTTGAGAAATCTTTTAACTTGGGTTTGATAGTGTCAAATCATTTACAAGTATTTCCCACTGAGCAGCGTTTAAGACAGGTCTCTCACTGACTTAACCGTACAGGACGGACAGTTAAGTTTTTTTTTATCTTCAACATTTGACTTTTTTAATTTTATTCATGTCGTTTATAACGAAAACAAGGTTTAAAAATCAGAACTGTTTCCTCTTTTAACCCCAATTTTAGGTTCAATTAAACCTCTGAATTGTATTCCATGAAAGTATACGAAAGAGCTAGATTCAAATTGTGGTTTCCGTGGTTCTTTCACAGAAACAGAGAATGTATATTTTTTGACATGCAAATCACGCCTACGGCAGGTACCAGGCGATTATAATGAAGAGTGTACTCATTGGAAATCGTTTCAACCTCGAGGCGCCTTAGAAGTAAACAATTATTCCATTCCATAGGTTGTGAATGAATTCACAACTTCAAACAACACTAGATTGCCTATTATTATGTGATAAATTAATAATATCAGCGTAGTTTTATTGTGATTTAGTTTTCTCGCATGAAAAATTGTATTTATACTGAAAAAATACGCACTCTATATAAAAACTTCAATTTCACTTTTTAAACAAAAATCGGCTTTTTATTTTTAAAACAAACACTATTCGAACGATTTTTGTTTATCCAACTTGCCATATTTATTTTTCTCTTATAAAGAAATCCGTACATCTGTTTTGGCGAAGTTCTTTCCAACATTACCTTCATTAGACGATTTCTAATTAAAAAAGCTAGCTTCAGTTTAGGCTACTATGCGACGATCCTAAACCTGATGTTTTGACAATTTTCAAAAAAAGATTTACAAAAGGGCGAACAAGATATAGAACCTCAAAGAAGAAAAACAAGAACAGTCGAAAAAGTATTATATGCCTTCCTTTCCATTCAGAATAAATGCATTATTCACTGGAAGTTGTATCGATTTGGAATTCAATTTGCCTTCTCAACGTCGCAATATCACAGGTTCCCGCGGCGCGAGAAAGCCCTTCGACAGTACCTATTGGGTATATGTAAAGGAAGAACTCCTTTATTCCGACTTTAGAAAGATTCCTCAATTCTTTCATCAGCAATCCGGCTTAAAAAAGGTAATATATCCCAGTTCATGCAGCATGCAGCCTTCCGACTAAAAGCCGTACATTTTTACGAGTATGTTAACTAAAGGGTATTTTGTTACCATTTCAGATTAACAAAATTGTACAAATCAAAACAATTGCTGAAAAATTATCTCAGAATGAAAACTTACATTCGCAGAGTAAGGACTTTTGCTCCCGGACCAAACTCAAACAAAGGACCAGACATAAAATCTGTCGCAAAAGAAAAACAAAAGGTATATTTCCTTCAGTTGTGATTCTCCGTACAAACTTAACGATGAGCTGTACACGAACCTTTTTCACCATTTGAGGAACAGACATCCTCAATCCATCTGCACTGGTCCGGCAATTCGTTGTGAGAACTTTTATGCGCAAATTTATGTGTGCCTTTTTAAATACCAATTCAAAGTGTCAATCTGTCGGGCACATTGCACTCTGACTTAAGAGGTTGTCTGCTGAAGCAACATCTACTATGCGGCTCAATTAAATATTTAAGATTATCCTGAGTCGAATTTTTCCAGTTGTGCATATTGTGTGTACAACCGGGGAGCACAAATTTACCCGCCAGCGAGAAGTACTTTCAAAACATCCTCATCAATCTTCTTGTGCAACAATACAATTCTTTGGCACCTAAAGCCAAATGTTCCTTTCTCACCAAGATTCTATCGTGCTCACAGTTAGCTGTTTAGTAGCTTCAGACTGTCAGCTGTTATAAGTATCGGCTGCTTTGTTTACGTTTAAAGGTGGTTTCTGAGGGACTTACAGATGTGTTGTCCATAATTAGTTGATACGATATACCTGTCACAAATCTCATTTTTAGGCCCTCAAAATTTGATAACTAAGTGACAGGAGCCGATGGTTTTAAACCTCTGATGTGCTTATGGATACGCGAGAAAAAAAAAAGAATTCAGAGTGCTAAGAATAAGCACTGATAATTACAATCAGTTACGACACCTAAGAGATTATTTTGTTTAATTTACATATTCCTATTAAAATACAATATACAATATTTAATAAACTATACGACAAACCGCTATTTTCCTATTGTTTCGATAAAATGAGGAGACCGATTATTTGAGTTTGAAATATTCTCGTCACGATTTACCGACTGTTCAAGCTTGGCGTGCTTACAATGAGATATGGATAAACGCGTGAAGGCTGGAGAGCTCGAGATAAGCATTAAAAGTTGCTAGAGGCGAAGCCGAGAGCAATTCTGGCTTCTTGAGCTAGTTTCGTTTTTTAAGAGCTGTGTGTTCATTGTTTTTCGAATCGGGTATTATTTAGCGTATTTACTTTTTTTTTTGAGCTCTAGAAGGTTTATCTCAACAGGGTTGGAGCGGAAAACAATCTTATAAAATTTAAAACATCGATGCTAACCTGGACGGGAACTTTGCAGCTGAAGTGAAACTGCACACGTCATGTAATGTTTGTGCAGCATTTTATGCGTAGAGATTTACACTAGAATGGCTCATTGGGACTTAGATAAGACTAATAATTCTCCAAAACAGATAGATTAGTTATGTGTTCCGGCTTAGTCTCTCCCCTTTGATGTACAGCCTGAGGGCAACTTGTGTGATATCTAAACAGTGGTCATTTGGTTGACGTTATTTAAGAAAATATTTCACTGTTGGATGTTAAATAATCTCAGTTGAAAAAATCTGAGAGTCTAGAATTAAAATGAAATAATCGCGCATTCTTTATCTCTCGTTACTTATAATCATCTCTCAACATTTTTCCAAAGGATACTTAGTGGGGCTTGTCTGACCCTGCCAAAACTGTTCTTAATTTAGATGGAATTCTTTGTTATTTTGGCTATGATGTTATGAGCAACTCAATACTTTTCATTACTTAAGTGTCACGTTTATGAGATAAAAGGAAATGCTGGTCTGTAATTGGGTTTTTCCCACCCATAAATAAGAATATCGCATTGTTGATAAGTTCTGGTGAGCGAGCAGTTTGACAACGGTTTCGTAGGGAGCTTCTTTACTCTTCATCTATTCTACATTCATGGAGAATTTTTCTTGAACAGGGATCGATGACTATCTATCGCCTGTGGGGAGGGGGGGGGGGGGAGGGGAGAAGGAATCGGAGGATTTTGTTTTTTCGCCATAAAATTTACCTGATTTTTACCCCCCCCCCCCCTTCTAGGCCCTTTAGTATACTCAGGATCCCACTGATTTGCAGTCAATTTCTGTAATCCCCCATTTTTGTTCTGTTTGCGACGACTAACCTGTTCCCCCCGAAAACCATGTGATCGGGGGATCACCTACGACCTGAACCCCCTGCCAAATTCTCCGACCCTCCCAGGGAATAGATAATGACCATTCGTTGATGGGGCTGTGCCCACCCATAAATAAGAAGATTGGATCGTTACCAAGTTCCGCTGAACGAAAAGTTTCACAGTGTTTTTGTAGAGAGCTTCTTTGCCCTCCCGCTATCACACAGTCGGGAAAATAATTCATGTAGAATTTATTTTTGTACGGAAAACCAGGTGCTCAAAATAATGCTTTTAATATTTGCACACGAAATTAAAAAAACTGAAATGAAGACCACATAAAAATTGAATAACAAAAAATGATAATGAAATGGAAAAAATAAAAAAGATACTATCACTTAGAGTGCGCCTTACGTTTTGTTTCGACTTATCCGCACGAAAGCGATTAATCCTTTGGATAGCGTTATCTGCCCTTTGAACAACTGAACCTTGGCTCTTAAGCGAGGGGAATTTAACTGTACTGAAAAAAAGACCTGCATTCACGGTATGCCTTCATTAACTTTGCTTCCTCTTTTTAAGCAACATTACTATTCAGGGAAATTTTTGAAGGGTATCCTTCGATCGGAAGCCATGAGTCCTTCTGCAATCTCTTACCAAAATGCATACATAGCATTTTTCGTGTTCGTGAGAAATGTCTTTCTTGTCTTTCCTCTTCAGTTTTAGTTCCGAAGGAACTAACTACATTACACATGTAGTCATTAAGAATGTCACCGAGGAGTACTTTCGCGGAGCCAATCGGAAAAATTTTAAAATTATGATGATGAACTGAACCTTTAAGTTTAACGTTGTGTAGTTGTAGATCGCGGAAAATTCTATCCCCTGAAAATATGAATGGCCTTTACATCCACAGGTGATATAAATCATTCGATCAGTTATATCGTAAATCTAATTTGAGGGCCCTGAAGAAGAAATGTGAGACAAAAAACGACTTTTCGATGCATTTTTGAAAATATCTCCTCCACGTGCGACTCTCCGGTTTTAGAACAAATAGGGCTAAACTTTGAGTATACAACCTCAGCAGCGGTGTATCAGCGAGCAAATAGGGCAACCTCACAGAAATTTGATTACTTTTGTTGCAATTGGTGAGTGTTTCATTGTACTTCTGTATGTGAGTAGTATAGTGGCACAGGTGAACATAACGCATCCATGAAACGGTGACATGTAATTTGTTACCAGAAGATAAATTCCCTTCTTCATGACGAGAGTATGCCAGTGACAGAGTGCGCTTAAACCTGATATCAGAAGAAAACGAAAAAATGAAAGTGAAAAACAACAACAACAAACAAACAAACAAAAAAATAACAAAAAAACTTAAGTATAGGGAAAACATAATCTTGAATTTTCATTTGTGTTTCTTTGATCATGTGTTTGACTTTGCTACGAGAACTACCGAGTTTTCAACAAATTTCATGCCGCCATGCAGTGACGCAAGTTTCCTTGATGAACTCAAGGACAAAACAGTGTCTGGAAAACGATCAAATCAATTTATTCCGAGTGTTCACCACGAAGAATCAATTGTTTTTAAACTGGCGTCTATATACAAACAACATTTTGAAATCTGTTCACATCAATTCATTTTAATTTTTCTTTATCTGTTTATTTTGTTTTTTTTTTTGTTAGCAAAACGTGTTGAAATGAATTGTGTTATTGAAATGGAAACTAACCTAATCAACATGCTTAGTTATATTGTGCTTTGAGACACTTTGCCTTGTTATCAGCAGCTTTTATCTCAAGCAGCATCGGCTGAAATGTGATAAAATTTGAATTCTGTTATCAAAGATATTTTTTCCATTGGAACGGTGATGTGCACGCAAAATAAAACAAAAAACGAATTGGTGCATCTTAAAAAATTTACCAGAACAGGTGGAGGTTAATGTACTTGATACAATCCACTGTATAAAAAACGCACTTTAACCGCTATTATCATCACCTCAATCTTATTTGGACATTTCAAAAATAGCAAGGGAAATTAGGAAGCCTTTGAAAAAATGAAATCTTTCGTTAAATCCCTCGTCTTCTCAAAAAACGCCCACAAGTTATAAAAACTTGTCGCGAGATCCCGAGAATAAATCCCTACAATTTGTGAGAGAAGCATATTTTCAATACTTTTTTTAGGCCGTTGCGGGCGAATGAATTATTAACAACTAAAGTTCTGTAGTTCGTGCAGAAGACTGTTATCTTTATCATGTTATATCGTGATTGGCAGCATGGAACTGTTTTTGTCTTTCTGATCCAGGTGATTGTAGCGTGTTATTGTTTAGCTGAGATTTCGGTGGGATGCAACAAAAGATTCTGTTGTATGCTAACGCTTTCGACAGCAATAACTTAAAAAGTATTCATAAGAGAAGTAGGAGTTTCGCTGTTACGCAAGGAACAGTAAGATCATTTTATTTTACTACTTTATTAAGTTTCACTTTCGTATGAGGGGAAATGCAAAGCTGTAATATTAATTATGAATTCTCATCTATTTCTGTTGATATCTCACTTTTTCTCCGTATCGACCTAAAACGTTTCTGTTCTTATTTGAAATTGAATTTTCGATGAATGTTCAAAACTGTCAGGATTTTATTACTCTAGAATAATTTGTAAAGAAATCTGGAAATTTCCTTCGTAAACGTACATGTAGCAGTAACTGGTATTGGGTAATATGCATTTCTCTCGTATAAGTACACAGAGTTTACTTTTAATCTAACAAGTGTAAAAAGTAATATATTATTTCGAGAGAAAAGTTTGTCGGTGGTACCGAATGTGTAATTCAGCTTTGCTCCGATCTTCTTTCATTTCTGACTTCAGCCGAATACTCGAAGCGTTTGACCGTTAATAAGTGTATTGTTAGTAAACAATCCACAAATGAGAAAGTCAAAACGTATCCTATAATTGGCCCAATTTACAAATAAAGCTCATCTCAATGCGGATTTAAAAGTGATACTTTTGAAAGACGGCAATGTTTGATCACAAAACTGCTTAATAAAACTCATCTTCATGGCCTGCTCCTCGGGAAAATGTTGTTGAAAATGTTCGGTTGTACAGTAATTTTGCTATCCTTATTTTCATTCTCTTTTTCATTATTGATGACTTTTTCTAGAACGCAATACTTCAAATGTTTCTTTAAAGAACCATTCCATCATTAAAGGATTTTCATCAGTCGAGTGAGTCCCTACCGTGCACTGAAGCTTATCAATAAAAAGTTCGACATCTGAATAAACTTTATCGTCACTTGGTTTGCTATTGAAAAGTAGAACCGGTTAGGAACTAGTATACCTGAGTAAGAACTGCATCACGCAGTTTGCATTTCATATTCTTGCACGTACCCGAGTAACGTTGAAAGTTTGAGTGCCATAGAAATAGTCGCGATTATTCCAAGCTTTACGACGTTTCCCCTTCTAAACGATGGTACTTTATTGAAAATTAACAAAAGAAATCAGAAGTATGAAAATTAACTTGAAATTACTAACAATTTTTTGTCAAGATCTATGTTTTTTTCCAACTATATCAGTCAGTTTTATATGCATTAATTGGAACAGAAAAGTACTCTGATTGCAGTCAAATTAGTTTTAAATCTTATTAACACGCAGTGGAGTTCTCCGTAAATTTTTCATGCTTAAGGGAAAGCCTGATGATTTCTTCCTTATACTTAAAGACACTTGGTAGACAAAATCGGGGCGCAGTTTCAATCTTACAAGTTATTTCCATTTAGTTGAACAAGAAGAACAAAAGTTTCTCTTTGTTAGCACACTTCAATGTGGGAAAAGTGAAGTGTATCTTTGTGAGAAGGAATGTCATTCTAATTTCGAATCTAATTTGTTATCGTTTTTTCAATTATTTCAGAAAATTTCAAGGCGTACACCTCGGTTTGTTGGATGATTATAGAGTCTTTATTAAGGAACTTGCTCTTTGATAATTGATTAAGCAGCAAGAGGTAAAGTCATTTGAGGTTACAGAGAAACCATATGACACACCTTACTATGCAGAATCGAGCTTTATAGGTCTTGTACACAAACAGGGTGACATATGAATGATCACCTTTAGCTCTCGTAGCAAGTGAGACCCATGACTTGTAGCTCGTTCACCTTTAGATCTCCTTCCTAGATATTACAGACCTGTTATAATGGAATTCAGACCAACCTTGTTAGCCGCCTTCAGTCTTGCTTTAATGTTGGATTTTGTCAAGAGCGAGGATCCAATGTAAGTATTTTTTTGATGTCTTACATATTAAACCTCATCTGCTTGGAGAGGTTTATTTCATTAAAATGTTTTACTTCGCATTTCAGTTATAAAAACATGATAAGTTTTTCACTTACAAATCCCCTTATCAGTGTGCGTGCACGCTAGTTTTTGAACATAGTAACTCGTCACAGAAAAACCCGTCAAGAAAGAAATTTTAACAACGCACATACGTCTGAGTGTCTATTTGTTAGTCCACGATCGTTATCTTTCCTTTAGACCAAGGGTAGAAGCGCACTTTGATTCTTCGAAAAAGTGCTTTATCCTTGCAGTTATCATCTCGATCGGGGAATTTTACAAAATTTTCGTACAGCTGCCGCTCGAAGCAATGCAAGAATTGTGCTAGTTTAGAATAGTCTTGTGCTTAGTTAATTTCTCTACTTCAATCGAGGTGATGAAAACACCCTACATATAACACCACGCCTTCTCTTGCATCTGTTTCAGTTCAAAATAAATCAGCCACCTGCACTCCAAATAAAATAGTTATTTAAACAGAGAAAACAGCATCTATCTTTAAACGAAAAACCGTAGTCGTCTTCTTTTGGTATTCGTTACAACAATATAAGTATAAAACCCGATGGATATTTTGTTAAGTGCCATTATCGATAAGAAATTTCGAAAACGCATTTTCCACATATTAAACCTTTTTGCTTTTGTGCGAGGTATTGAATTAACCTATGAGCAAACGGAATTATTTCTCTCAGGGAAAAGTACAAGAAAACGATGGAAGAGGCATACAATTTATCG
Organism: Pocillopora damicornis; assembly: GCF_964200805.1. Taxonomy (NCBI): domain Eukaryota; kingdom Metazoa; phylum Cnidaria; class Anthozoa; order Scleractinia; family Pocilloporidae; genus Pocillopora; species Pocillopora damicornis. Next base: position 31,614,005 of record NC_142671.1, read on the forward strand.
GTGGCGATCAACAACAATTTGAAGAATTACGATAGAAAGTTGCGGCCTAATGCTGGGGGTAAGCGTTGAATTTGTATTTGAATTTTTAACTTTGTATTGGTACATGGTAGTTTACTTCACCTCGAATATATTCAACCATGCATGCATTTCTCATCTTGTATCTTCGCCCTCTTTTTGAAGCTTTCTTGATTCACAAACTGCTGAGAATACAGACAAGTCTTTTGCAAGATTTTAACTGCACGTATCATCTGAATTGAGTATAAAATTTATCATTTGCTAAATATTCGTGCAGGAGAGCCGGTCATGGTCCAAGTAGAGTTCAAAGTTATTTCATTCGGTGAAATTAAGGAAGTGAACATGGTGAGTTGTTGTTGACTATAAAGTTTCTCCATTGAGGATAAGATAGTCTGTTCTGATTGCTACGCGTTGCAATGTCAGCGTTATATTTCTGTAGCATTTATCTTCCGCGCCTTTATTTTGCCCTTCCGCCATTTTTGACCTCAGTGGTTCGTCTTTCATAGCATCGGATTACATTGTAAGCAAATCACCGGTCAATGGATATTTTCTAGTATACAACCCAAACTTAAAATATGCATGGACCACTTTTGTAAAAAAACCTTGAGATAACGTACCTGTATGGTACAAGTTGTCGAGGGTCGGTACAAATTGGGATATCGACTCGTATCGGTTTCTTCAACGTAAGATATTCTTTGTTGGTAAGTGGATACCAGTGGAAATCCTGAGCCGTGGAATTTGCTAGTAAAGACAGTTCGTCGCGAAAACATAGACAATGCGAGATATACGTACCATAAGCAAAAGCAACTTGGTAAGAATTGTCCTCAGAAAGAGATCCATAAGGGGCACTTCTTCCCTCGGCTTTGGTCTCTCTCACTTTCAGGTCATAAAGCAAACAGGCAAACAGAAACTATGTTACACTCCGTTTATTGACCGGCTGTAAGAGAGCACATCAAGAGCTAAAAAACTATATCATGTTTAAGTAATATAGGGCCTATTGACATGTACAAAGGAACTAAACAACGAAAAGTTGATAGAATCAGTAGGTCATTTGACTGAAAATGAAAAAAAAAGGTTAAATAGAATATGATTTTAAAATAGCATCCAAATGTTAATTTATTTTCTATAAATTTTATCAAAGAGGAGCGGTTTCACTTCAAACTACTGATGGTGGTGTTTATAACAAATTTTAGGAGTACAGCATGGACATATTCTTCCGCCAGTGGTGGAAAGATCCCCGAATGAGGCATAATTCTACTACTCCATTTAACATGGCGTTTGACCCAACAAATGTCTTCTGGACACCGGATACTTATTTCTGGAATGTTAAGCATGCAAAATATCACTACGTTACCAGAGAAAACATGCGGGTCAGAATTTCTGCAGATGGGGAGATATACTTCAGTACGAGGTGCACATAGAGTTTTTGTTCATTATTTATCAGAGCATGTGTTTTTTGTTAAGAGCTATACGTATACATTGTCAAAATTAGTTTTGAATTTTTTTGGAGGGCAGTTATTATCGTGTCGAAGGAAGAAGGCAAAGTCTGTTCTTAAGCCCGGTGGCCCTCACTACGTAGCAGCTAATTCCTGTTACCATCGCATGAAGCGGCTAGGATTATTTTTTTCCCAGTGGATAGTATGCTAGTCCATATATCGAAGCTAAGCCCCTCACGCGGTTTTTTTTTAAGGAGGGGGGGGGGGGAAGGGGGTAGATACGGCTTTTGCAGTCGACTGGTTGTGGGATAATCACAATTTACCCTCAGAGTTGTGTTAGGTTTTCCTGAAAATTTACCAGCATCTGGTTACGCTCTTTATTCACCCTGGGTGAATAAAGTATCTTTCACAAACACAACTTTACGACTTACTAAATTGCAAAGGGGGATTGAAAAGTGACAACATGACGATCTCAGCCAAGGCTTGATCACGTCAATACTTCCAAGACGAGGAGTAGGAAGAGAAAAGCCCAAATTAAAGAAACACGTTTTTCATCACACAAAGGTTCAACTGATGAGGTGAAAAGTTGGTTTTGAGCGCTCTCAATATTGTCGGTCGGAGCGCAGGAAAACTGTTTATATCCACGTCCAACAAACTCCTTTTTTATTTTCTCTCATATTATGTTCTGTTGCAACACCCAGAGGAAAAAGTTTACTTGGTACAATGTCTATGTTATTTGTTTTGTTAGGATAACGATTGTGGCTCAATGTGACATGGATCTGCGCCTGTATCCAATGGATACCCAACACTGTGCATTGAGAATCGAGAGCTGTAAGTATGGAAATGGACCAGGTGCAAAGTAGCGGAAAATTTGCCCCTTAACTCTCGCTACTGCAAAGTGTTTAATTTTTTTCCATTTGAAAACATTTATCAATCAGACTATTGTTACGGTGCTGAGTTTCTTCTGATGATTTATGTGCATGTTTTTTTTACTATTTTGTCCCTTATGGGGCTTATAGCAAACTTCGGTTAGGGTCGAAATATCAAAGGTAATCACGTAAGATAATTAAGCAAAATGAGTCAGATGATGTGAAATCGAAAATATTATAAAAGATAACATTAAACTGCCTTACTCTTAAGGAAACGCGCACACCAGATAGCAAGTGGTTTTCTTTTGTTTCTAAATTGATGAAAGTGTATTCACGAGGCTCAAGCGAAACATATGCAAAAATGCAGTACGAATCTTCCTTTCACCGATTGCGGTTCTCGCCGATTGTGGTTCTAAAAACATTACCAGGCCAATCCTGTTTCTCTGTTTCTCCTCAGATGCCCACACAGTGGCAGACGTAGACTATAAGTGGAAAATTAGTAAAAATAAAGGGATCGAGATTGTCTCCTCAGAGTTGGCTCAGTTTGATCTTCTTCGCGTCGTGACTGAGAATAAAGCAAGCACTAATAGCAAAGGTGAGATAACACATGTATTCTTGGCGCATATCCCCTTATTACCTTAGCTTTTCCCAGTGAGGACCGAGGGGAAGGGGAGGGGGAGGGAGGGTCTAGCCTTCTCAGCTTATCATTGTATCCTCTACGTGAAATACCCAGCCAGGAGTTCTGCTTCTACCATATGCGAGACAGTGGCATCTCTTTACCCACCCAAAAATCTATTTTAGTGCTCAGCTCTAATCTATGACAAACCATTTTCCCCTGTTTAACCTATAAAGAAACTAAACTTGTGATATTTGCTCTCTATCCTTAAAAATCTTGAATCGGTATATTGGAATTTTATCAATGGCCGCATGGTTACTTAACGCATATTTGACTCATTCGAATAGGTCTCTATAGTGCCTCACGTATTCCACGAGTAACAAAGTTACTGATCCTCTGTTATTCCTTTTCCACTTCAAACAACTGTTATTTTTAACTATTTTAAGTATTTTAAGTATAAAACAGAAGTACACTTAAATGGCGTCCATGGTTTTCTTCGCTCAGGTTCATTTGCCAAATTAGTAGCGGTGTTCTCCTTCAGACGTCGTCTTGATTATTACATTTCATCCGTGTACGTACCGGAAGTCATCTTGGTAGTGTTGTCATGGTGCACGTTTTTCATCACACCATCAGCTGTTCCGGCAAGAATATCTCTCAGTATCACAACTATTCTGACCACCATCCTACTATCCAGCACCTTAAATTCAAATATTCCAAAGGTAAAACGCACGGAAATTGCTTTCTCGGGGCTGTTATTTAACCGTGTTCTGACCCATGCTCATCGAGACGTTGATTTTTGCCAACAATGTCAAGTATGCTTATCGCTAGCACGAGAAAAGAATGATTCATCTCAAAAAGATATGCATAAAACATTTCTATGACAATCGTACATCTTAATAATAACTGGCCTTTAGCATCTAGAAGTTAAGCCCTAGAAAATGTTAGATCATACGACCAAGGGTGTGTGTCGGACGAAAGTCGTTCCCAGGCTGTAGTAATTGTTAAACTGTTACTTTTAAATTTTAGGTCAGTTACATGAAAGCCGTAGACTACTTTATGCTAACGTCCTTCGGCTTTATCTTCACGGCTTTGGTGGAATACATTATTGTGCTGAACACCCCTGAGGCATTTTCAGATAGTTTCAACTGCTTCGAGAAAAAGCAGAAGAATGAACCAGTTCAAGTTCAGGTAACTTCTATTCAATGCTGTCCTTGAAATAACACCAACGAGTTAACTCATTGGCATAAATTCGGGGTCAGACAGTTTTATTGTGATCTTGCGTTACAAACTTCGTCTTACGCAAGCTAGATCCCCGGATTCTCCTTTTGCTGCCGTTTTGAAAAAAGCTTTTATATAGCACGTGTAAGGAGGAAGGATTAGCACATTTTGTCCTTGTGCATAGTTTATGACCTGTTTAGTAAAAATTGTGCTTATTGCAGGACGGACCAGAGGAGTTGATTCTTAAAATCAATGCCTCCCCGAAGATGCTGGACCTGAGCAAGCCCAGGAAACCTCCTGAGACTAAACCGAGCCCTCCCAAGGATCACTGGGTCGACAAATGTTCCCGTATCCTTTTTCCCGCGTTTTACGCTCTCTTCCTCATGGCATATGTCATACATTACAAGAGAAAAGAGTGAGGGAAGGCTCCTGGGACTGGTCGTCTAATGGAATGTTGTCAGTCCAGGAGTAATTCGTGGTTATCTCTCTTCATAACTATACGGAGTACTCTTTAATTATTTAAACAAATCAGCATTACTTTGCAGTCATATTCGAATCTTACAGCTTACAGTCTTCGCGACGTAAAATGACGCGAAGAATCATCACTGCTACGCGAAAGTTTGAAAGTTTGCATTATCTGTTCATATACATATGATATGCAATATTTATTTTGGTAGCTGAATTGAATTGCGTCGAGGCTTGCGCTCTTGTATAAAAAACTCAGGTAAAAATTGTACGTGCTCTGATGACAAACTGCAGCCTTTGCCAGTGCAAGTGCGACAATGCTAATACAGTGTACAATGAATATATAATTATTGTAATAAAATGATTAGAGTAATACTACTCCTATCAATAAGGAGGAATGTTCGGGAAATCGGCCAGAAAAACTTGAAAATGATGGTTATGGCCGCCGTAAATAGATTATGCAAATTTCAGCTGATCTTAATTAGGCGAGAATGCGACCTTTGGAATCAACGTAAAAAGAGCTGTCGAAGATCTTATTCCTCTCGCAAAGCAACATTGAAATCCTCCGTTCTTCTTCAATCATAAATATCTTAAATTCAACAACGAACTGCTTCTTTTAAGAGCTTCGAAAAAACCGCTGCCTTTTGGAGAGTGGGAGTTAAAACAATTTTTTTTTCAGTAGCTTAACATATATTTAACACTAGTCTTGGTTTCTCTCGACATTCGTAAAACAGCTTTAAGCCCTTCAATATATTGAAGGACCTCTCCCAAATCAATAGCTCCAAAATAAGCATATACTCCATATACGTAACACTAAATTTTCCTACTGAGTGGGTTTATGTGTCCATCGTAATGATGCGGTAACAACCAGATAAACTAAATTCATATCTGTTATTATCGCTGCCCAAACTCTCCTTATCGTGTTATCAATAAGGACTATTTAAACCAAATGATACTTAAAACTTCATCAATCGCAAATCTACTTACTATTGTCGTATTTACAAACCAAGACCGATGGCTGGCTAATCAATTTTTATTAATGTCATGTTTTTTTTTTGTTAACATGATAAGAATTCGTGCGCTTTTCTTCAACTGAGCATACTGTAATAATTATATCAGGAAGAAGCCATCTATTTATCATGAATACATATCTTGATTAATGATTCATCTTATAAAGAGTAGAAAGTCTAGGATAGATACTTATTGAAATTGTTTATAAAAGGGTTAAAAAGGCAGGAACAATAATGACAATTCCTTTACTCGAGGAGATGATTTGGTATTTTATCTTTGCTCTTTTTAAGCTTATCCAGAACACCGTGAACTAAGTGAAACCCCTTTCATCATCTTTTTTCCAGGATGACAATCTACGCCGTACGTAGAGAGTCTTTTTATCAGCAATGAACTTTTCGGGTACTTGTTTATCATTTAAAGATACGTTTGTAACCGATGATTATTCAAAAAAGCTCAGGAGGTAGGATCTATAAAATTAATTGCTTTTCTTGAGAAAACCAATTTTCTTTTACATTGAATGAAAAAAATTGGATTCCTTGAGCTAGCCCTACATCATAAATTATCAGTCCAGGCCCCCTACATCAAAATTCCTTTTTTCTATCAATCCCCCAATATTCTTCTATAAACCATATCAGATTCTCAGTGTTAGACACTAAATTTGAAATAGGACACTCATCACACGCAAAGAAACTCTGTTCCTCGCTTTTAAGAGTTCTAATTATCTTATCAATTGTAGTGGAAAGAAATGTAGACGAGCGGATTGGCTAATACTAGTATGACAACTATTCTGATTCCCAATAGAAACGTTAGCCAGGGTGACCAGGGATTTGCTTCGGAATCCAGATAGGAATCTAAGTTATTCTCAAGAGTGTTTTACCCTAAATTTGTACTTTTCGAAACTGCATCGTAAAACCTCGTTTTTCAAAATCGGCATTGTTTTAATCGGTTGGTTTTTGTGCTTTGTACGTCAAAGTGGGCCGGTTCTGATACAGAAGGAATTATCGACTTTTATCTCATATCTACAGTTGTTCAAAAATGAATGGAGAGAAATTTCTTCAAATTTTATAGATAAATATCGTTGAAGACTCCACCGTAACTTTCTTGTTGAATTCTCTAGTCCAACACATGTCCCTTGGAGTCGCTCTCTTCCCTGAGCGCACTGTAGTATATGGTGTACGCGACGAGAAATGTGACGTACAAAGTTGGGAAGAGAAATCTTGACAATCGGTCGATCCAGTGCGCCTTAGTTTTTGTTGCTACTGGCGGCGTTAAGGGAAGTTGCTGTTTTGGTTGTGGCTTCAGCTTGATATTTCCCTTGTTATTCCTGATTCTACAAACTCCTTCATCCATCACTTGCACAATCAGATCAACACTTCCCTTGCTGTGCGCCTACAAAGAAAAGAAATCTCTCTTTACACTTTGATCACCGGGATTTTTGGTCATTGGGATAATCACAACCAGGAAATGTAGTGTCAGCTTATATAGAGTGATACTTAAAGCGCTATGATTAGATTATATGAGGAAAAATAAAACATTTGACGGTCAGAAATACATCGACATGACCAAGCTTTCGAAGCCTTCAAGGCTAGCTCAAGAGTTTCCTTCTACTATTCTTTTAATCCCTTTATAAGGAAATTTTTTCCAGCCACCTAATTGATAGACAGAGCTCATTAGAGACCAAAAAAGCCCACAAATTACTTTAACAAAACAGTCCACGTTGGACAGTCTGGGAGTAAAATTACAAAATATTTGAAACTTCCGACAACCTGATCTTACGTAACGAATGATAATAGGAATCCTCTGTACATCTGCCAAACTGAGGGCAAGTGCAAATTATTCAGCCGTGCCGTAACCATTCAATAGAGAGATAAGAGAAAATAATCGTTTTTAAATGATTAAAGTTGAGGATAATCTTTTTCTCTACCACTTACTTCACATTCCATTGCAATTTCCTTTTTGTCTCCTCTTTTGTCCTTCTTGAACCAGGAAGGTAGAGAAAACACGGGACTGGTGTTGAGGACGATGATAAATTCGATTAAGGCGGCGAAGATGAAGCCAAAAGAGGTCAGCAAGAAATAATCAACGGCTTTCATGTAGCTGACCTTAGGCATGTCTCTGTTAACGTTGCCTTTGAGTAGAATGGAGGTTAAAATAGTGGTGATACTCAGAGCCACTCTGGCAGGAACCGCTGAAGGGGAGATGAAGAAGCAACACCACGACAAAACAACCAGGACTACTGCTGGGACAAATATGGCAGAAACAAAGCTCTCTGTGCGCCGTCGAAATGAAAACACCGCCTTGAGACTTGCGAAGGAACCTAGGAATGTTTGGAGGAAAGAGAGTCGTTTGATACGCACTCGGGCTTCGCTACAATTCTCTAAATTTGGTGAAGTTTTTCGTTTCGTCGTTAGTCTGTTAGCTAGCATTATTTGGCACAGTGAAGAGAGCTAAACTTAACTACTCAAGCCTCGCCCTCCCATTCAAAGTACTTTTTTTATCTCCTCATGTCGTTCTCCTCAGGGAACTCGTTGGTGAAATAAACGTTCCAAAGAATAGTTGTTAAACTTGAATTTCTACTTTTCAATTTCTCAAGCGCAAATCAACGTTTTATCTCAACTTTTGCGAATTGGATCACTCCTCGGTCCAGTTCTGAGGATGATCCTACATTTATGTCTTGAAAAGCCCCCTTATCTGTATCATTTTTCGTCCAGTTATGTAAAAGATGTTGTAAGAAAGAATTTGTGAGAGATAAAGTACGGTTAGTCTCACCTTGTTGCCTCGAGTATTATTTATACTATCTAAAAATTACATTAGCCTCAAAATAAAACGAAAAAGAAAACTCTGTACAACGAAGAAAAAGTACAGGAAGAAAGTTTCTAGAGAAACCTCATTATTACACTGGTTTGATACCAAGTGAAACTCGTTGCTTTTGTTCGTACAGATATGAGAATTACGGACATTCCACTAAGTAATACCGTCCACTAAATTTTGCTCATGATTTTATCCGCTTTATTTTTAAAACTCACCTTTACTGTTCGTCTGCGACTTGGTGTAAGTTTTAACATCAGTCAGATCAAACTGAGCCATTTCCTTCGACACTATCTCTACACTTTGTTTATCGCCTCCCTTCCAGCGGTAATCAACATCTGCTGTCGTATACGCATCTAGAATGAGACGAAATAAAAAAAAGTAAAAAGAATTACAGTGGACCTTGGCACAGTCCAGTTGATCTGTACGGTTTCGATTCGTATCAGAAGAACTGTAGGACGAATTTCCACATATAACAATTGTCATAAAGAGAGAAATGGCTCGGGAATCCTCACTAGCGTGCAGGAAGTTGCATGTGTTCCAAAATTACTTCGGATTATGTGATTTGTTAACAAAAAATATTGTCTTTGGTTGCTGTGCCGTTGAATACTTACAGCTTTCTATGATAAGAGGACAATACTGAGTGTCCATTGGGTAAAGGTGCAAATCCATATCACATTGAGCTGTTAGTGTTATCCTGCGAGAACAATAACAGAAAAGGTCTCAAATAACAATGTTGATCCTTCTGCTCTAAGGAGCGACCCAAAAGTACTTTCTCCTTACAAAATCAGTACAAGTTTATGTAAAAGAGAACTGAGGGGAAAAGAAACGTATTGACACGGGGACATCATTCGATTAAACTCCAAACTTAAGGGCTAAAATAAAAGTTAATGAAGAGGTTTGGCAGATAGAGCGGGAGTTGAAAGAGTGTATTTAGATCTTGCCATTAAAATTGAGGCGGACATAGAATGAACTTTTTCAAGACTGAAATGAAATAGTTTTGAACCTTTCTCTAAGAAAAAGATGCAGAATCGTCAGATCATCGTTGCTGCGAGTTGGAATTATTTTTCTTTTGTTTTTATTAGTGCAAATTTACCTTGTGCTGTAATAAATCTCCCCATCGGGCGATATTTTCACTCTCATATTCTCTCGGGTGACGAAATGATATTTAGCATCTTTTACATTCCAGAAGTACGTATCTGGAGTCCAGAAAAGCTTTGTGGGATCCGCTGCCATATTGAACGGTTTGCTATAATTATTCTTAAACCTTGGATCATGCCACCATTGTCGCATAAAAATGTCCATCGAGTACTCCTAAAAGACAAAGAACGTACACTTCACTTTTCAATCAAGACTTTTTGGGAGCAAGATTTTCTTATTCCCATAAATCATGCTTTTGTTGTATCGAAAAAGCATAAATTGTTCCTTGATTTAAATCAGGAGTGGCTGATGTCATGGTTAGTTACCTGGGGATTTAGTCGCTTTTAGCTTCCTCGGCTTAGGTTTACTTGTTTACTCGGTAAAATGGTGATCAGTTTTCTTCACCTACAGGAATACGTTATATTATAAACTTAACTTAAATGCACGATCTTTGGATCTGCTGTTATGTAATTTAGGCCCTTAAGTCAAACTATGCGAACCTAGTGAGGATAATACAGGCATACCATATTAGCTTCCTTGATTTCTCCAAAGGATATGACTTTAAATTCTATCTTCACGATGACAGGAGGTCCCCCTGCATTTGGCCTGACTTTCTTGTCATAACCAGTTAGACTACGGTTTATCGAGCGCGACAAGTTATAAGCTTCAATCATGCTACTTCTCACTTCGCTTGTAATTCTGAAATCAATAAAAAATAATTTTTCAGGAACATTTTTACCTACGAAGGTAACAATTTATTACACCTGGTCTCAGTGAACCTGATAAAGGACCAAATCCTCTGAGAACTTCAATAATATTTACCGTTAGCACTGTAGCAAATTTTATAATCCCAAATAGCCTCTAGGAAAGTGTTCTTGTACATTCTGATGATAAATAACTATTTGTTGCGTACATTTCCGTGTTAAGAGAATCAATATTCATTATGCTAATATGCTTAAACTTATTCTTTTAAATAATTGAGTTTGGTATTTTTCATAAGCCTACAGTGTACTATTTAGCTGCTAAACTAATTTTGAGGCGGTGTGGTACTCTGCAAGCATATTTATCTTTGTGATAAAAGCTAATAGAAAACTATTTTATTTTCAAAAACGAGAATTATAGGACGAGGTAGATTCATCCTTAAGACTTACTCTTTACCAAGCCCGTAAGCAACAAGACTGAGGCACATCAGAAGAGCTGCAGCTATTCGAAGACATGAGGTTGCCATCACGGATATGTCACTGCAATGAGTAGAAAGATGTGAACAACCTTTTCTATCAAGCAAATTGTTTGCGTTCGAAATTTCGTTTGTTCAAGTTATATATTAGTTAACTACCTATTTTGGTTACTTTGAAACTTTTCTCATTAGTTTGAAACTCTTAAAAATATTCTTCAGATGGATGAAATGTATTTTCTCGTGTGTAAGCCATTTTTTAACCTTTGTCTTGGCTTCGGAGGCAGCTAATGAGCGACTTCGTATGATAGCGTCCCAAATTTTTTCTTTTTGTATTCTGTGGTATTGGGACGAGGGAAATAACTTTTAAGTTTCTTCTTATTTTCCTTCATATAATCCTGAAATTACTTCTAATACTTACATAATTGATTGAACCAGAAAATCAGTCAAGATTTACGGTAACTGTAACAGCAAAGCTTTCCTCATCCATGATTTCTCGGACTAAAAACTATCGATGAATGGGGTATTTTCGTCGTTTCTTCTAATTCTAAATGTTGCCAATTATCAAGGTGAGTATATCCCCTGGAGATATATTTACGTTTTTGTATTTATCTGGAAATTTCCACCTGCTTTCAACCCGCAGCAACGCGGATGGGGTATCTGTGGTCTCCCTTTGAAAACAACTTCCTTTCTTTAACACTTTTGTTGATAATATTGCTTTGTATTAGATAAGGTATGGTTATAATCGAGCGTTTGGGTGCTGCAGTAATAAATTTAAAATTTATTTTGCTAATGTTATCTTTATTTCTGTCTATGGATATCTTGATAAGAGATAAAACAAAATCGCGGCTACAGGTTTTGAATACGATGCGGGTTTGCGGGATATCAAACAATAACTGTGAGCTTCAGTGTTATTGTTTGGCAATCATGCTAAATGTTTCGTGCACGTCTTGAAAGCGTCTGCTGCGTCTTTTGCTAAAAAAAATTGATTTAACGCCAAAAAAAAAAACATCTAAAGGCAATTTTAATGACAAGACAAGAACTAACGTGGGGCTAAAAGGTAACATCGATTTCACGCTGAAAGACAGTGAAGATGAAATATGAAATCAAAGTTCAAAGCCTTTATTAAATACCTGTGAACTTGCTTCTCTCTTTCAGTTCCAAAAACTCATTTCATTTGTTTACAACTCTTTATCAGGCTAGCAACCGTGCTCAGTGCCCGCACAATCCACTATACATTCCAAAACGAAAATAACAGAAAATGACATATCTATCTAAGATTGTTTCTTTCGAATTGAGCACAAAATTACCTCTGTTCTTGATTATGTCAGCTAACTTTAAAACTTGTGCATTTTTTGCTTTTAATTTACTTATATAACACAAGATGAGCCGTTCCATCATTTTTTCATCACAACCTCATCTCAAAAGTGTCCTACATTTGCATCTCCACATCCCCAGCCACACCATGCTGATAAGGCCTAATATGGCCGAAAGAAACGGTTGTCTCTGGCTGCGAACTTGGTGCCTTACGTTGTATATCTCACTCTTTTAAATAGCGGCGTTGAAATACCACCAGCATTGTGGCGTTTCTGTGCATTTTATGGCTAGTCATCATCATCATTTTGTACTTTTTACTTTGGAATAGCCCATGGAGATCTATTTGTTTGGAAGTTTTTAATGATACTAAAAATAAATCCTCTTTGCTTCTCTATTTTCAATCCTTTTTTAACTTCTAACGCACTCTTTAATAGCTTAATATATATTCTGCGTGAAACTATCTCTAAAATGTCAACCACTTCATCAAAGAAGGGAATTCAATCGATTGACATAAAACAAACACAATAAATTCAACATTGAGAGTTTTCTTCATATATGCAAATTACAATTGTAAGGAAATCTGTTTTCTGGCAAATACAAACCGATTAAATAACTGAAAACACGCTTTAATGTCACATTATGTTCCTGTTGTAAACTGATGACAAATTATTTTTATCTAAATCAAGAAGAAAATTATGCTCAACACAATGAGGCATACTCACTCCGCGAGATTAGCATTTCTGTGCAAAAAGTCTGATACCCAACAGAGATGAAAAAGTTCCAGAAAAATGGATAGTTTGAAATTAAAACACTGAAAGTTAGTAGCAAACCTAAGAGTTTTTTAATCGGTGCGTGAATACCTTGACGAAGTCTTAGGTAGATAGAGATGTACCTTATATTCTCAATGCAAGGTTTGCTTCTAGTAAAAATAAGCGTTTTTGGCATAGAAGGTATCCGCCAAATATATTTTGTCTATTTTTAACCTGTCTATTTTAATACGTGTAATGGTTCGGCCACATATATATGTATGATTCAAACGGTTTTTAACTTGCCTCAGAAATTAGAATATAGTTACTTCTATGTTGGCTAAGCACTGAGGAAACTTAAACGAAGAAATCAAGCAAGTATTTGGCCGCGTGCGTTCAGCAATCGCTATGTGGCCCTTGGTTATCTCGGTCGCCAGAAAACATGTCAGTAGTCGTTTGCACCTACATTGCAGATAAATGAAGCAAAATCTACCAAACCATTTAATAGATTTTTAAGAGGATACCGTCATTATTTTCAGTTCTATGTAGAGCCAACTCGCTTATGTTGTTGAATATTCTATCAAATACCGGCTGATTGAAAACAGATTTTAATCAAAGGCGTTGGATTTTTTATTGATAGAGATGAGAACCGACGACGAAAAACATTATATCTAAGGTAATACCCTAAATTAATATTGTAGCTTAAAGTTTTGAGATGCGTCTTATATCGTAAACGAACAAAGCAATTATTCACGAAATCCTTACCTCGGTTTCAAGCGCTCAGAGATTTCCTTTTGTAAACCATATCTCGCTTCAGTCCGCTTGTGCCAGTCTTTACCGTTTCAAACCATTACTATACAGTTGGACATGATTAACTAATTTCATTTTACCCGAGGAACAGTTTGAGAAGAGCTGTTTGTTGATAAATCTCGTAGAACACTATTAAGCTGGAAGCATCGATAGTGTAGTCTCAGGAGACAGTGAATAATTTATGCGATTCGATAATCGACTCAGCCTACATGATACAAATTCCCCTATCACCTGCAGCTGCTACCGAGTAATACCAATTGGTCTGATATCAAAAATTATTTGTTGGCACGGTGTTATTAAAGTAGAGGGAATGATCCGCAACTTTTTGAGATTATTCAAGTAGCATGAAATAAACTAATTTCAGAAGATTAAAAAGTTTAGTTCACCCATTGTGGCGTTAAACGTTAGGATACTTGTTTTTCAGATGAAGAATGTTTGTCAGCACGGCGTTATCGAAGCAAATAGAAAATGCTTTTTGCAGTTCTTTTAAATATGTTAAGAACGAGAAAATAAATCAATTTCAGAAGATAGAAAATGTTTAAGCTCACCCACCGTGGTGTTAAACCTTAGGACTTTAGTTTCTCAACGATTTCCATTGCTACTGAAGCAATCATTGTTGGTTTGGAACAAACTGGTATGAAATCCATGTATTCATGAAAATTCTCTCGAAAAATTTCTCATTTGTTTAGACGTTGATCGAGCTCAGAGTTTTACTCGAACAATGCACAAAATTAAACGACGCAGCGCCATGTGGCTAAAGAGTCTCACGTCATTGTACACACAACGAAACCAAATATATATCAACGTAATCGCATGCAAATGAGGTTCGCACACAAAGTCAAGTTTAGTCGGTGCGATCAGGCCTAAATTCTTCAACCAAAAAGATTGATATTACTCTCTTTAAAATTTAAGGAGGTATTTTTCATTAGTTCTCACAAATAAATGTAACAATTTTGCTTACATATGAAGTCAGTTAGGAAGTAAGTCCGTTTTTGAAGAAAAAGAAACGGCGCGGAAATCAATTTTAAGATAATTTATTGTTTTCCACACTTTTTCAGTACATAATTTCTGATTAAAAACTGCAGAATAATTTACAACCTAATTTATATAGAGGAGAAGAAACATTTTCATGTTTTCTTGAATCACTCTGACATTGTGAAAATTGTGAATCGAGTTCAGGTTTTTTTTCCAAATATAAAAATAATATTGTTAAATTTCCAATGCCTTCATCAGTCTTTGTTTCAGTTCAAACCTTACGGCAGTCTACCAGTTCTTAATTGTTATAGATCACTTCTTAGCCAAACTGCAATTCAGAAACAGGAGACATGCAGAAAATACGTCGTTTGATTTTGCATAATCGTGTCTCTTATAGACTGAAATTTCGGGTTAATCAGAAAAATGAAATGCAAACCAATTACATAATAAGCCAAAACAATTTAAATTTTAGAGCAATTATTTTGCGGGTCATATATTACAAAATTCCTGGTATTTTGAGATTAATCAGCCGAATCATATCAAAAATAAACAACTTGCTGAAATTCAAAAAAAAAAAAGGAAAAAAATAAAAACTTAAAGGACGTTCAGAGTGAGGAATTTGTAAATATTTCTGGTATTAACAGTAGTTTTATGCATTTTGTGTTCAGCTACGTAAGAAATGGTTTGTTGCCTAGCGACGCTTTTTTAGTGTTTTATTTCCAAAAACATGCAGATTTGGAATTCCATTTTTTCAACCTCTGTGTTATCACCAAATATGTATTTTATAGTTTATATTCTTATCATGCATCAAAATTTTTTTGTCCAAATATTCCTTGGAAAGATACCTTCCAAAGTCAAATAAACGATTTTCACATCAACGACGTAGATAATCGATCTTAAGAAAACGCCAGAAATCATTTTTGTTATTAGCAATCATCTAGCTTGTAAATCATGTTTTAGATAATAATCAATTTATCTCGCTAATAAAAGTATGCCATAACAAACTGTTTTGAATTTTCAGCTTACCTTCGGAGAATTTGAATTGAGCTACATGTAGAGGTCGGCTGTACTTAAAATTTAAAGACGAATGCAAAACAAAATTTGGTTTCTTTGGTTACTACTCATAATTTTTGGTCAGGTTCATTTGGTGACCAGTAGATATTGAACACTAATTTTTTATGACCCTGTGTCGGACAACAAGTGTTAAGTATTATCAATCATTAAATGGTCACGGTACCAAAAGAGGCCATTCTGCTCTAAAATATACTATTAAGAGAGAAGTTTTTGTTGAAGAAGCTGTTTTAATTTGTTTGCGAAGAAGAGAATGCATATTAAATTGCCTGTAAAAACAATTTCTAAATTTTTGCGGTTTTGTGCTTGTTTTCAACCCACCTGATAAAGGGTTATGTAGAATTAGTTATCTGATCATTGTGTAGGCGTTCTTTATCGTTAGCGTTCAAAGACTTATCTCCGCAAAGGTGAGTGATTCAATCACTCCTTTCACTGACTCCCATCCTGAAGTGATCTCTTTTTTAGTGCTGTGAGCAATGAACCAATCCAAGCTAATCACGGCAAGATTTGAACTTTGGTTAAATATTTACAGCGATGAAATATTTCTTTTTAAACCGAAACAAAACCACTAAAGGAGATAATTTTTCAAATAGTTTGTTTACGTTTAAGTAGAGTGCCTTTAGATCCGCGACAAGATGCTGACGTCGTTTAGCCGATGGAAAACCTGTAAATTTATCGCCTCTTGCTGTGTGTCAAATTAAACCGTATAGCACCTCATTCAATATTTAGTAATACAGAATGCGTTTTAATTTCTTTGGGTCATCATGAAGTAAGTATTTGACACCTTATTTCTTCACTTTACTTTCTCGAGAGAACAATATTTAGTAAGATCACTGTCCTTTTTAAAGTAACTCTATGTGGCACTTCTTATTCATCAGGGGTCCGACAACAGATGTAAGTTATCTTCACTTGTACATTATATTTATTTCAAGGTCTTAAATTCATAAAAAAAACCATAATATCAACTTGACACTCTAACATCAAAAACTTCACTATTTTGGTTTTTAATATAAGCAATCAATTTTGTACGAAACTCTTGGACCAAATTCTTTATTAAATGATGTCAATGATATGCTCAGACTGAGAATGTGATCGAGCGGAATTTTCTGAATCGATCTAACACGTGACAGGTGGTCTGATTTCAAAAGCTTTTTGTTTGTTGCGATCTGTTTTTAAACTCCGAGATCTGAATGCGGATAATCAGAGTAACAATAATGAATAACGAGACAAAAGATCGGTCATAATCAACTGGCTTTGTCGTGTGTGTATTACCAGCGTGAGACAGTAGCCTTAGCTTTGAACAAACCGAAGTGTTCTTTCCTCCACGTTTGTGTTTTTACCTCTAAACCATTTTTTTTAAACCTTTGTATTAGAAGGTGGAAATCTGAAGAAGAGGTACGTGTTTTAGGGTAGAATAAGTGGGATGGAAATTTATAATCCCCTTTCATAAGCGTTTCCAGAATTTTTGTTGACTTGACGTGTGCTTTCTTCTCTTAGGGACGACAGTACATCGTACTCAACAAGATTCCTTTGCTCAGACGAGACATTGAGCCTTTAGGGAAACTCAGGTATATTAAAATATCACTTTTTTCAGTTTTTCTCGTGAAGTAATAAAATAATTTCTTTTCCATGAAGCTAGCCATGTGAGACAAAAACAAAGTTTTAAACGGTTTCTTTATCCTTAATTTCTAATCAATTAAATTACATTTTCAAAAAAAGCAAAACAGCGCAGTAAATAACCATTTGGATAATTCCGAATATGTTGAAGGAGTGGAACCAGTAAGGAAGAAGATATCATTTTTGCTATTGTATGGAAAAAGCAAAATATCTTAGCACACTTTACGAGGAAGCTTTTCCTGTCTGCGATTACCTCATCGTTGAAAAGTGAACGAGAGAAGGTGAAGTATTTGATTACCTCCGGTTCATGGTGATCACATCAACTTGCGTTTTGTTAGAACAAACCTCAATCCGTGATTTGAGACATTTAGGGGTAGTGACAATTCTGTGCGGTATTGGGTCAAGCTTAAGCACTATGGCGCCTCAATTAATTAACATATAGGACTTTAGATTTGGAATTATTTTCAACTTTTGAGTCTAGCCGTCGGATAACTTAACATGTTTGTCGTGCTTGTGTTTGATAGACCCTCAAAACGTTGTGGGTGGGTCGACCCGTTTGAAACACCTGCCTTAGGAGATCTTAGCCAAATTCTTCATGGGGGTAACAGATGAAAGTTTATCGACCACGGACCAGGAATTGATTTGAAGTTAATAGGAGTGATAATTCAGGAACAATTGATTTTTGTAAAAGCTTTCAAATTTATTGCAAATTATCTTAGGACCAACAAACCATACGCAGAAAGTAAATTTAAACTTTTGACCTTTTAAAGATAGGTGAGAGATCACGTTCAACAACACTTTACAGGATTAGGAAAAATATAAACCAGGACAATTTATGAAAATCTCTCAACTGAACATACATTTAATTACGATGTAAACCAAGTTAGAAGAATTTTATGAATTTAGCACGAACAATTTCAATTTCAGAAGCCTAACGAATAGTTTCTTATTTTCCATCGCGAGTAATTTATGCAACTCATTTCAAAAGGATTTTTTTTTTATCTTCAAGGCCACTATTTGCTACACAGTCACCTTTGACCACTTTATTGGTATAATTTTTGAGTGGCTATCTTATTGTAGTTTGTCGCAAAAATGTTTGGAAAAGTCAAAAAAGTTGTTTTCAGAACTTTTCATTAATGGGCTATAGAACCACGAACACTTTAAATTGTTGAGTTTTGTTTCATTTTGGTACCTGTGCTGTTTAGGGAGTAATGTTACGAAAATGGTGAAGTGTCTTTTTTTGGTTTTCTTAGCTAAGAGAGAGTCTGCCTTGCTCCTAAATTTAGATTCAGAAGAGCATTGGGTCACAAAACAGCTTCAGTTTTTAAAAATTATCTTGCAAAGTGATTGGAAAAGATTGATGGCTGTCGTCGTCCACGCCCATTTTTAAAAACAATTTCCTTGCCTTCGTCGAAGCGTAGCCAACTTTCCCTTAGAGGAAAGACAGCGACCTTCCAACCACGCAAATGTTTCATATAAAAGATAACAACCTAACCAATCCGATTTTTTGGATATTTTAGATTTAACCAAGTTTAAAGTTTCGAAAATTTTCGCGGTATTCTTTGTAGTTACTGAATCGATCATAACGCAGTAGCTCTAGATTTCACTGAACTACAAAATTTAACAAACATACGTGGCTAGTTAGGCAAGAATGAGTTAGGAGCAAAGTAAAGTAAAAACTAGAATACCAGGTGTTAGAAGTAAAGCCAAACTTTATAGGCAGATAGAAACAATTACACAGCAATCTACGAGTTATGACTTTTGCAAAGATTTGAACTTGCTAGGTAAAAAAATTTCACATCACCTTTTCAATTTAAAAACTTAGAATTAAAGCAGTCAAAACAATTAATTATTATTTGATTTTCATCCACTGCAAAATGTTATTTTTGTGTGGTTTCTGTGGCCGTTGTACAAACTTTCTTCTTTCTTTATCTCTACTTATGGACATTATTTACTGGCTCTGCTGTATCCAATCATACTCTCAAGTCAGTTTAACCTTAAAAAAGGGAGATGCTTACAGCTTTCACAAACACGCTGATATCGACTCAGAACAAGGAGTGGTTAATATTTTGCTTTGTAATAAGGGAGACGAAAAATTAACTGTATTTCTCCCTGGTTGAGTTTTGAACTGAGAATTTTATTTCTTATTTAACTTCTAAATAAATTTAAAATGTCGCATCGAAGAAAAATTAATGCGAAAAAAAAAATGGAAAAAATTTCATGTGATCAGATAAGAATTCCTCATAAAAGAATACTTGACATCAAAAACTATGTTTACTTACTATTTCTCACCTGAATTTAGAGTGCAAGATCTTCCTCTTACGTATTCTTCAAGACGTCAAACCGTTGCTCAAAAAGGAAGCTCTAACTTTGTTGTTGTTCTGAATCCAGCTGGCGTTTTTTCGGCACAGCCGTTGTTTTACGGTAACATACATTCAACCTAGGACCACAATACCGCAACTCACTCGCAAAACGTAAACTTAAGACATCCTGCCTCAGTCTCTGCTGCAGAAGGGTAAAGGTGAACTTGGATTGTTATTCGGCCGTCGGCCACAGTATAACTGTAAAGTGTAACGAGGAAGTTTTAAGAATTAAACCAGAGATAATTTTCGACTTATCTTAATGGAATCTACTCAGAAAGTTGCGATGAAACGATATTGATTTACATCTTCGCTCAGGTCTCAAACCTTTCAGACGGTATGCGGTTTTCACCAAGTAGATGACGGTTATATCAGATCAGAAAAACATTTTCGTAAAATATCCATCAAACCAACTGGGATATTTAGTTAGAGGCCTTATGTTGTCGGGTTCTGGTTATACGGCTTAATTTTCATATTTTTTGTCAAAGTTTCCCTTGCTCTCAATAGGGGAGCCCCTTTTTTGGTCATCATACGATAATAGTCTCTGCATGCCGTCTTGTTTGGTGGTTTCATTTAATTCACAAATCGTTTCTAACATCCCAGAGCGGTAAATTATTTATTTTCCAAAATATCCTTGTGGAACAATGTTCTAATTTCGCGTTGAAATCAGAGCATCACGCAGTTTAAAATCTGAACCTTGATTCTAATCAACCAAGAGGGTCAAGTCTATCCTTAAAATATCTATCAAACCGATTGCAACCGGATGTTTCGTCGACACGTTGTACATTTAATATTGAAGTACATGTCTAAATGTTTTGATTCGCCGTTCGTACTGATTAGAAGTAACTTAATTTTACCAAGAATAGATGCAAAAGAAAATTCTGTTGTACTGTGGGGCGAGACAGCATTTTGGAAAGATTACACGCTTATCAGTTTCAAAATTGACGCATCTCCTAGAGTCTCTGTATAACTTTATCACTCATATTAGTCATTATTGCAATGCTAGAAAAACTCCTTATAAATTTAGTTGCGGAAATATCCTTTAATTCTTTCTTACTGAAAGTATTTCATAGGAATTATCATCCCTAATAAAAACCTTCCAGTTTATTCTAAGAAGCCGTCCGCAACGACGTGAGAGCTCTTAATTTATGCTAATTCTTCACCGCGAAAGTTTCGGCCGCTGTCCAAGTTGTATAATTAACGGTGTGCTCGAACACTCTCTGTAGTTTCCGTAAACTCAAAGCTGTTTGTAATGCGCGTAGTTAAATGCAACAATGATACTACATGAAAACTGTCAATTTCAGATCGCCTAAGGGTTGAATCTAATTGATGTAATTTCAAGAAATGCTTTTCGCATAAAAATCAGCGTCTACACGCAAACTCGCAGCATTGGTGAGTATTGTTTGATATCTTTTGTGGTATTTGTAGAGAAACATTCTTTATTCTATTTAATCCACGAAATCAATATCACAATAACATGGAACATTTTGTAAATGCAAGTCAGAGTTTATGCTAGGTTTTAAGTCAGTCGTCATAAGGTAGATGTGCCGTTTGAAATTGCTTTTACTGGGTTTTTTCTAAGCCCTTTTCACTTCAGTGTACCTAATTATGTAGTTAGGGTAGAGCTCTACTGTCGCATTGGATTAGGATAACGTGACTAAACAACTCTTCGGGAATAGTGTCGTTAAGCTTCTTTACTTAAATGTTTATCCAAATAAAGCTAGACTATCCTCGTAGCAGTTTGCATTTTGTGCAGTGTATTCGAATTCACCTTACGTGATTAATATTTTAAAACAATTCAAAAGGCTTTTAAAAGAAAGTCACTCGTGCCGTGTTGTTGTTATGCTTGGGAAGACCAGTCTCTATGAAGTAATCTATTCTTGAGTATTCGACAGATCTTCTCCTATAGAATCTAAGTTATTCTTTTACGATTTCTCATGCAAGAGAGAGCTTTTGTTGCTAGTTTATGGAAATAACATTTTGCTCTCGAAACAAGAATTAAAGTAAAGCTTTAGACGATATTATTCCTAACTCGAGCTGCAATGGAAAAGGTTGTGTTTGCTGAGAATTTAGTCCACATAAATAATGCACATTTTAAAGCGGATGTGACTGAACGGTTATTTGGTGAACCAGTTACGAAAAAGAATAGGAAGTGGCTGACAAAAAAGGATTCCCTTGTGGCAAACAGCCTTCCATTGTCTCTTTCTGCCAGATACCTTGAGTCTATCATTAATTTTTGTAAAGAATTCCACAGGGTTCCTAATCCCACCTGCCAAAAGAAATGTTCAGTTTTTGTCATATAATATCGGTTTGAAATGATGAAATATAATTTTCTCTGCCTTAACGACAGGTTGCATTTAATGTGTTTTTGAAAAAGGTTGGTTAAAATTAGGTAATGGTACTTCTTTAAGAAATACACTTCTGTGCTTGTCTGGTGTATTTTACTATGATAATTGCAAAAATAACGTAATTTGTTTGGTAAAATTCTAGAATCATTCTTCAAATAACAAACATCATCTTTTTTGCTGCCACTCTACCGGTTTTCGGAAATCACCATGCATTACAGTCCGTGCAGCTCTGGTTGATTGGAAATCTTTTAGGAAGTGTCGCCAACAAAGAAAAAAAAAATTAGCCAATTGAGGACCACCTTACTGCTGGTCACATACATGTTAAAATGGGAAAACAATGTTTAATTTCCAAAAGCCCTTTCTGTAGAGAGGTTGGGTAATAGCATTATAAAAGTATCAAACGATCTTGCATCTTGAAAACAGTTATAATTCATACAACACATGGCGCTCTCGTTTGCCATTTCCAACTTGAGATTGCGAATTTGCTTATGATTTGAGTGTTTACAACGGATGTTTAGGAGGTAACATTTGTTTTGCCGAACTAGACCCTTCTAACTGCCATAATGTCTGCGGTTAAGGCCTTACATGTTTACAAGCACTGATAACTCAATTTTCTGGTACGATTTTAATTTTTGTTGTCTATAAAATGAGGTTATTTTAAGATTTCGTTGATGTAAGAAATGTTTGGAAAGAACTTAGTAGATACAAGGCTTGAATTATCTAATGAAAGTTCGAAAGCCGGAACTCTCTGTAGTGAAGATGGTTTAAATCTTTAAAAAAAGCTTCATGTCCAAGGCAAACTGCCGAATTTTATCAGTCTTGTATGAGTAGAACGGATTGTAAAGCAGTCAAATAATGTAACTCCCCTGTAACTTGGATCTTGTATTGTTTTTCGATCACACTGCCAGAAACCCTTTTGTTTACTCAGATTTGTTAGGAAGATCAGGTTTATTGTGATACCTATACTGTAAATAAAGACCCAACTAGCTTAATAAATAATACCATATGGCATAGGAATATAAGGGTGTTCTACCCAAACCTCTCTGAGCGGCAGGCCAAAGAAAAGCAAAATAATGTTTAAGCTGCGAGAACCGATTTGTATTTTGACTGTTTCACGTGTTTGCGTGCTGGAGCCTACTTGACAAACCACTGGATATATCATAGTTATAACTGCACTTTCCAATTGCCTTGTAGAATCGATTTGAATTTTATTTATCGATTTCGAGTCATTTTCTTTTGAGGAATAAAAGCAACTTCGTCTAAGATGTAGTTTAACGTCATTTGTGTTTTCTGGCAAAAACCCGTTTCTTTAACTACAAAAGACGATTGGGTAAAACTGCCTCGACAATTGCTTGAAAACAATTCCGGATGCCTAGAAGACTCGGTATTAAATTTACTTTGTTGAAAAAGCAGATATCCATTGATCCCAACGAATACGAATGAATTGATTTGCAGTCTTATTTAATATAATAGAGAAATGATCACAATGTTAAGAAAGAAAACACTTCCAAGATGTGTTTCTTAGACCATTAACATTTTACGGAAACCTCTGCGAATCAAGACTCGACACGCTAAGCTGGTGAAAATTTAAAGCCTTTAGTTTAACCACCAAATTCATTACATTGAAAAATTCATCAAGTCGTGGTAAGTTTAATTTTTCAGATTTGTAACCACAGCAAAGAAACCCAAATGCAAACTTGAACTCAAATATTGTATTTTGTCAACATATTCGTTTCACAAAACAGCTTAGCTTTAATCTGAAAAGACAAATCTCGTAAAAGATTCTTCCTTAGATTGGCTTTTTACCAGCAAAGCGATGTTTTAAAAGATCTTCGATCTGCGAGGAAACGAGTTTAAAACTGTATTGGTTCGCTTGCTATTTACTATACTGATTGAGGTAAATCGCTTAGCGCCTTAGGCGTTCGAAACAATGGTTGTGGTGGTGGAAGACACGATTTTCTATCTTCTCTTACGATGAATAGGAATTACATCTCAATGATACATTACAGATATCGTAGTTATAGCAGTTATCGCAGTTGGTAAAACGGCCCGGATTTTGTCGTCGTTCCCTACCGTCTAAGTTCGTCAAGGTTTACTGAAAACAGAAAATATGACTCAGGAGGATATTTGCATAATGTGGCAAACAGAAAAGAAGCCAAAACTATCTCGCTGTCGGTCAGACTGTGGTGTCTTTCAAAACATTTGAATCATATGGCTTAGAATGCTATTTTTCGACTAAACAGTATAAAAATTCTGTCCAGTGAGCATTTGGGCAATGTCTTTTGTTGACATTCTAGCTTTAAGAAACCTGGTTACCAAGAAGTATACCGCGATATTTTTTTTTGCAGTCTCTTAGTGGAATTGCTGTGATGATCCGCTGTGTGTGATGACAATTTTCTTTAACGTTTTGTTATCAAAGCAGGAGTAATTTGCATTTAAGGGTTATCAACAATTTTGCCAATTATGCATGGATGCTTTTCGCGGTCATCGTGTAAATAAATCGCCAATTGATTTGCGTAAGAAAAATAAGGTTTTTCTACCGTTTTTCCCTCTATTCTTTCTTAAAACATCCCCGTGTTATTTATTTATGTTAACAGGTCTTTGAAGTCAGGACTTAACATCGACAAACATGAGGTTTCCGTCGACAATATTATTCTGGATGACTTTAGGAAACGCTATTTGGAGATTGGCTGAAGCAGAAGAAGAAAAGTAAGATATTATTTCATTCCGTTAAAACTTTTTACACGAGCCCTTACAAAAAGTTATTTTCAAACATTATTATGTGTAGGAAAATGTTCTGTGTTCCCTGCTGGTATATGATAAGAAAATAACCGACTTATTCGGCCATACGTACTTCGCCATTGGGGATAAGAAGGAAAACATAGGGTTATAATATTTCCTCATATCTGATCTGTAAGGAGTACATTGATTAGCTCTATTGTAAGTAATCATAACCAGTTCCTCTTTTTGCCGACCTCTGCCACAGTTTGCCTTCTCAAGTGCGATGATCTGTTCTTCGTAAATAATATATGTTTGAACGGCATGCAGTATTGTATTGATCTTTTTCAAGCTGATATTGTTGTACAGAAAGCCACTAATATTAACCATAGCAAGTGAACAGCAATGCAAAAAAAAAAAATTTCTGAGCTCCGCCAGTAAAGGGGAAGACAAATAAAAGTTTTAATGAAGATGAGTTCAAGCGGCTCAGAAAAAACCCTTTATTCTCCTCTCTCACATCGCAACAGGGAATCCAGGCCCTACTTTAAATAAACGAGTTGCACTTAATAGGATAGGAAGTGCAGACGTTTTTAGACGCCGATGGCGATCAAAGTCCTCTTACAGCAATAATACGGGAAGTTCCTGTTTTTGCATTTAAAACGAAATAGCACAAACAAAAGATACCTGACATGTCCCTGGAAAAGAAAATTTGAACTTCCTGTTACCCTCCTCCTCTAAAAAACATCGTCACAGAAATTCAGTTTCATAATATCCTGCCCACCTACGACTTCAGCCCGATGGCAATTCAAATAAAAACGACCGATGCACTAATTAGATGCACCTGATGTCGGCAAAAGATCATTGTCGTGTGCTTACATATGCTGCCATTAAAACAAGATGAAATAGAATAAGTTAGAATCATGTAAAATGAAATAGTATAACAAAATCAGTTGAAAAAAAAATGGAATTGGCATCACCCTTAAAACTTATTTAGATCCGAGAACATTTTATCTCTGTCCTTAACTCTACTATGTGCTGTGATTTAAATTTCAAAGATGTTGTAAAATTTAACATCTGAATGAGCAAAATAATAATTTGATAGATAAATAGATAGATCCATGAATGATTAGAGGCAAAGTTTTTGAGGAGCCTTTATTCTTTGTCAAGGGCTCTTATGAGAAATAAATGAATTAAATGATTTTCCGACCTGTTGATGCAACCACAGGCGTCCCAAGCTCACGTGGTAATGCTACCAAATGAGGCATTGATCCTCAAAGGTAAACTTAATTTGACGGAATTACCGAAGAGAAAACGAAGCTTGAAAAAACTGTGGCCTCGATGGAACACCAATAACGTTTACCTTGCCATCATTATGTGTCCAGGTGTTCGAAACACATCTAAGCATGAATTTACTTCAGACTTCTCTTTATGTAATTTCGTAATTGCATTGCCCCTGAGAGGAAAACTTTTTAATTCATTATTTTTACATTTACATACTGAAAGTGACCTTGAGGAGCAACGCATGTTTATGATTTTTTCGCGTTTTCCATGATAGGTCCCTTAAATATTATGAAAAGTCGATGGAAGAGGCCTTACAGCTTGCCAACAAGATAAATGCTGCTTTAGCTGTGCATGACAAGAAGGTTCGACCAAACGCTGGAGGTGAGAAGATAAATCAGGAGACATGTTAATCTTTAAACGAAAATCACTGATCAAATAGATAAGAAAAAAAACCCTTCAAACTAGACAGAAGTCGGTGATGCTTCCATAAGCTGTAGTGATTTTTTCCTCCAATCCCGATAAGGGAATGGATGGGCTTATTGATTCAGATGAGTAACTCTTAAATTGTAAGACATAGTAACCGATGTTTCTCCATTATACTCTACTGCACACTAAGACTTTCACTGAGCCACATGGACTAATTCTCTCTCTCAGGTCCTCCTGTAATGGTTGATGTAGAATTCAAGATCATTTCGATTGGAGAGATTAAAGAGGCTAGCATGGTAAGAGATAAATCTACTATAGGATAGAAAGGTTTTTGATATTAAAAGAGTGAATTAAGAATTTAGAATATGTAAATTGACGAATAAATTATTTTATCCCCTCTGAAAGGAATACACAATGGATATCTTCTTTCGTCAATGGTGGGTTGATCCAAGGCTGGCGCACAATTTTAGCACTCCATTCAACATGGCAGGGGACGCTACCAAGTTGATTTGGACACCAGATACATTTTTTTGGAATGTAAAAGCTGCCAAATACCACAAAGTAACAAGGGAGAACATGAGAATCAAAATCCACGGCGATGGAAAAGTGTATTTCAGTACGAGGTAAGACTAAGTTCCGGGCTCAAACAAGTTTCCCAAGAAGGTTATTGGTTTTTTTTAATATTTCAATGCTAAAGCTGTTTTTCCCTGTTTTGAATGCAGGATTACCTTTACGGCTCAGTGTGACATGAATCTTCGCTTGTATCCAATGGATATTCAAGTTTGTCCATTGACCATTGAAAGCTGTGAGTAGGATGTTTCAATCTCTAACGACCAGGATGACTTCATCAGTTGCTTTTAATGAATTCTGATACTCTCAAGAGAAGTGACTACAATTAAGAACCCGATTGTCGAATAGATTTTGATACACCAATTTTTAATCACTTTTCACTTTTCATCACTAGATGCACATACCACAGCTGATGTTGATTATCGATGGAAAGGAGGAAAGTCACAGGGTGTTGAAATCGTCTCTAAAGAAATGGCCCAGTTTGAGTTTGTTGGTGCGAAAACCTCAACCAAAGCAAACACCAATAGTAAAGGTAAGATAGGAAAAGCTAAACATTTTGCGAAATATCGTTGAACCATGAAAATAATCCACATGAAAATTAACATTCTTGTCTTTACGATGAAACTGAGTATTTTGATTTTAGCAGTGATATTTTTTGTTCAAAGACCGGAGGCAAATCCGATGTATTACATTCCTTTCCTCTTCAAACTTGAAATGCATTTAAAAAATTTTGAGACTACTCCATAGTAAAATAAAAGAGGAGAGTTATTGATTCATTGAAAACTGTGCTATCCTTTGTTTTAAGGTTCTTTTGCCAGCCTGCGGGCATTTTTCACATTCAAGCGTCGCGTGTCGTACTTCATCACAGCGACCTACATGCCTGCTATGGTCCTTGTGATCCTCAGCTGGTGTTGCTTCTGGATCACCCGCGCTGCTGTACCAGCCCGAGTCACCCTCTCCATAACAACAATTTTAACCACCATACTACTCTACGGTTCGGTCAATTCTAATATGCCTAAGGTAGTTACTCAGTTATCAGACAAGTGAATGAATTTGCATCTTCAGCCTAATGAATGTCGAGGGCGTTAAGCTGTGCCATTGTATTTTAAATACTATCGAATTCAGTATCTTTTTGAAAGTCCTGTTGTTGGAATCAGAAATATTTTTTGTTGTTAACAAGGAAGGGTGTGGTTTGGGTGGTAATCTTGGGTCTGATTTATGAAGGTTAGGCTTGTCGCTGTCTCACCATAGCTCAGATTCTTTTTCTTCTTTTTCTGGATTATTCCGTTTTTCTTTCCCAAAAATTAATTCAAAGTGTCAAATTCTAGTTCAACCTTGCTTCAAACAAGCGTTAAAAGCTTTTCAGCTCTTAAGCTCTTCAGTGAGTGAAAAAGCTACTTTATTTTGTGCTTGACAGAAAAATAAAAAACTCTGATGCATACTTCGATAATTTGTTCCAAATTTTATTCCAATTTTTCAACAGGTGAGCTACAGTAAAGCCATTGACTACTTCCTCATGACATCATTGGGATTTATCTTTATGTCACTTCTGGAGTTCATTCTCGTCCTCAACACGGATCCACGCTTCTGGACTCAAAAGCGAAGAGAGCAAAAGGCTGAAAAATTGAAGTCACTTTACAAAGTAATGACTTAAGACAGCTTGTCAATACTGCATTCTGTAAGACATTGTTAAGTGCTCGGAGGCCATCCATAAGGCCGCCTTATCTGCACCTACGTTAGAGACATACGCTTTAGAGAAATTTGCTCTTTTTTCTTAACCCTTTCACCTGTCAGCTGGAAACGAACGGCATGAAGAAGTTTGAAAGATGAACAAAAGGGTAATTGTAATGCTATACGAATCATTAAAAACGTTAAGTGGAAACTGGAAATAACTTTTTTTAAAAGGATTTGAAACCTTTCACAAAAAGGGACTTGTAGGAAAGCATTTGGGATTGTACATACAGCTAATTGACGCGGTTACTGGTATTTTCGATGGATAGCACTGCCAACCATGGAAAATGGACAACCACAATTCATTTATTATCATTTAGTCTACTCAGTTTGTCAGAGCTTATTAATGCAAAAGCTAAAACATGGTAAAATGCCAAACCTGACGGCGGCGTCGTGCAAACTATTGCTTCTTCATTTCATTTTTACTCGGCAGAAAAGTAACGTAGAAAAGAAAAAATTGGTAATGCAATATCGTTTTATTTATCACTCAGGAAACTCCAACCGAGACTGTTGTCACGCTCATGGACGGCAAGGCTAAACCAACCGATATTCTTAAGGAAAGCACAGACATGACTCCTTTTAATGGCCCAACCAAAGAACGTGAGAAGGATCCACCAAAGGCACCAGAAGCACCACCAGCTGCCAAGACCCATTGGATCGATTACGTCGCTCGTATTCTTTTCCCCATTGTCTACTTCTCCTTTGTAACCTTCTATTGGATATACTACATTAACCATCCTGAGTCAGCCATGGGTGGAGTTACTGAGTGATGCTCAGTCAGTACCTTGTCGGAAGTTGACTTAAAGTTTGTGAGCGTATTATAAACTACATATGGTGTTGTAGCTTTTCTTCTTTCGCTATAGCTCATATTAATTCTTTTAGCTGGACTCTGTCACATGAGAAAAGTGCTTAATAATTTATAAAAAAGCAAAAACCAATAAGAGCTCTCAAAATATTAGTTCTAACTTCTCTTCGGCCTCAAATTGATTACTAAAAGCAATGTGTTAAATACTAAGCTCAAGGTGAATTTTCAAGTTGATATGTGTTTGCAAGGGTGGACTAAAATCACTGGAAAAGAGGGTTATTTGAGGGAGTACAGTCATCTTATCGGTGCGTAATTCAGACTCATCTTTGGAGGCAAGTATAAAAGTAGTGGTATGGTCTTTTTTGATAATTTTGGGAAAATTTTGTTTCATAATATGCATATCAAAAGCTGCTTTACGAAGAGGAAATCTGTCTTGCTCTATGCAATTATCCCAAGAAATTACTTTAGCTTCTCTGTTGTATTTTTCGAGAACTTGAATTCTCCTTGGGGTCGTAGAAACAAAATAAAACAGAAAAGGTCAGCTAAGTCGCATTTTGTAACTGTTCAGCGCGCGCCCTCCTTATGAATGAACACGCGCTTTATTTTGGTTCAAACATGATTTCGAAATTACGACTTAGAGTTCATAATGATGAATAAATAGCGGAAACGTTTGGTTAGGTGGAATGGGAATACACTTGGCCCTCATCTAGTGAGAGAGCCTGTCAGTAAGACGCCTTACTTTTTTCGATGCAAAATCTTTACGACTAGAGTTTAAGTCAGAATAACGACGGATTAATTTATCAGCTGTTAAAAAAATGAGATGTTTATATTAATGGGAGCATAATATTAGAACTAGAACACAACCTATTTCACTTAGCTTATGTAACAGAACACCTACAGTAGCTACATGATGGTTCCGGATTCTAATAATTTGGTAAACTAATTTTTTTCGCGGTCTATCGAAAGGGAAAACAACACCCACACAAAGACAAACAAGAGTGAAAAACTTGTAGATGCAGCGCGGTATGTTTTCCTTACCAGAAAATAATTTATCATTTGATCACAAGCCTCAGAGGTAGCTAACTCATTCCATGGAATGTACATTTATAGTACAGCAGAATGATGTCCAGTCAATTGCTAATTTAAGAGACAAGAAATACAAATCGAGCATTTAAAATTAGTGTAGTGGATGTTTTCACATCTTGTCCTTGTTCTGCAAATAGTATGCGCCACTTTAAAAAACGAGATAGCAAAAGTCAGAGTCTGAGTTAGTGTCAAATTTGGTATTTAATTTAAGTATAATTTATCAAAATGAATCATTTTTAAATATACACGACCGCGATAATATTATTATTAAACGTTAAACGTATTGAATTCGTGGCAATTATTACAGATGTTAAGCTTACAACTTGCAATAAGCGTCATTGTAAAACATTTCCAAACAATTGTTTAATGATTTCAAGAGGAACTTCTAAGGAGAAAAGAAGTCATCTTCGAATTTCCTATTTGGAAAAACTTATTGATCGTTTTAATATTGATGTAAGGACAAAATTGTCACGTTCTTGAACTTTATTAAGAAGACATCGACGTCTGTTCTCTGAAATTGTTAATATGGCAATGTCTTCTTGATAATATGTAAATAAAAAGCTCTTTATTAACAGCTAATAAAAGCTGCGTGACATTTGGTGAATTGAATTGAGAATCTCATTTGAGTGCATCTTATTAAGTACCTAGAAGAAACGACGCAGTTTCATGTTATGTGAATAACGATATTCCTACAGTGTACATGACAAGCATAAATGGGTAAATTTCTGAAGAAACTGTGGTGCTGCGTCGGTGGTAGAGTATAACAAGGTAATTTCGTAAATTGGCCACCGAAAAGAGTTTCAAAGCTCACCTTTCGAGCGTTAGCCCTTTGTAAGAGCGAATATTACGTTATCAACTAAGTCGATAATACCAAATTACCTTGTTATTTGACAAGCAGTCGATGTTTTTTCAGTGGGAATAACGTGCGGTTGAATTCCCTTAGCTTTTCATGCGTTTTTCTAGGCATGTAATAAAATCTCCACACACTGAGAAATTGTGGATAAACATCCCGAAAGACCATAAAATCTCGGGGTTATCAAGAAATCCAGATGATCTGGAACAAAATAAAACAAGCGTAGGATGACGCACTAGGAATGCGGAGTAGTAATGCCACAGTGTGCATTGGGAAGCCCCCTCCCCACTGATTTTGACCTCCTCATTTGGTGTTTAAAGAACGTCAGTACGCAGCGACCCTACTGAGTCTTAAGGAATGACCTCAACCTCGTTTTTGTTGCGAGGTTGACTCTGCAAGAATAAAACTCTGCCACCGCGTGATAAAACTATATGAGGTAAGAAACGTGCCAAATCTTGACCTCAGTTATGTAGTAGAGAAAGGTGCCATTTTATTAATCACGAGCATGGGAAAAAAGGGAGCTCTGATCCACCCATGAAAAATCGATATTTTGATCTCTAGCTTCGGCGCTCAAGACTACCGGGTACTCTATGGTGACCTTGGCCAAAACTGGGTTCATATGTCCTTACCAAGCTGGTTTCTGCTCTTCGTCCCTGCTTCAAAGTAATTCAGATTTCAACAAGAGGCACAAACAGTGGACAAAGAACCATGTCGTGGATGTTGTACTGTGCGAAACTAAAATGTTTTCAATTGTCGTATGACCTATGAAGGTCAGAGGAGAATATTCAATACTGGTGATCTACAAAATCATTTAAAATTGCTCTGTGCTTCAATAAATCTAAAAGTTTAAATAGAGTGGTCCAAAGATAATAATTTTGTGATTAAAAATTTTCAATTCCTCAAAAACTCACAACTGGCTTTTTATTTCCTTTTATGGTAGATGCATTATTATGCGTCTAATTACCTTATGGCATAAATCATAGGTTACACATGTAAACAGCAATAGGTCTTGCATGAAAAATCCATGGGTCATCTATCCTGATGTTCTCGTCAATCCTCTCAGACTACGTTATCTCAGTTCTAAAACTCTAAGAATTACACGCTTACCTTGTTAGTAAGTTACTTTGTTATACTTAAGACGATGACTTGTTGAAGAAGCTCAGACGTGTGGTGAGGGACTTATCAGTGAGCGAACTCGTTAATTTGTTGATAAGCGTGTGAGTGCGGGTGTCAACGAGTTACTGAGTCAGTCGGTAAGTTGGTGAGTCAGTGAGTTACAGTTCCGTCAAGTTCCGTGATTGAGTCATTGAGTGACTCAGTGAGCCAATCGGTATGTCAGTGTTTGAGTATGTACGAGTATAATTGGTTAGTCAGCCTGTTCTTCAGCTAGTTAGTTAGTTGGCTTATTACTTAGTTATTTGGCTTTTTGATAAAAGTTTGTTATTAAGAGTTATTTTGTGAATTTTCCATTAAATGACAAGTTGATTACTTCACTCTTGGTGAACTACTTCATTACTTTTCTCGTTATTCCCTTAATTAGTAAGCCTGAACAAGTTTGTTAGTTAGTGGGTAATTAAACTTGCTCAGATGTAAGCTGGCAGGATAGAAATTGCAATTAGTCAAAGAAGCTCGGTGGTAAGTTTTTATTCTGTTATCTATAATGCTTGCTATTTTACACATATGACGTGCACTCAGATAGCTAAAAAGAAGACTTTCGAATTGAATCGTTCAGAATAAATATTTGGGTGCTTCAATTTAGTCCTCTTATGAATAATACTCCTATTGATGGTATTCTGAGTTGGTTTTCGATCATTTGTGTGCAGATTCCGGACTAAGAATATTTGGGTGGTCACTGCGTTTTTTTTTTTCTGTTGAGCTAAGTAACTTGTGAAATTTTAATATGTCGAACGAAGACGCCCATTTTTCACTGAACATTTTCGATTCCTTTATTATCCGTCCCTGTTCCCAAAAGCAATAAATAATCACTACTGTTAAGAATTAGTCTCAGTTCTAACGAAACATGGTTCGGGAGCTCAGCTACAAAATTACTTCATAAAACTCAGCGTTTACTGATCATGAAAGATTACTTGCAATTTTATGCTTTGTTTAAACATTCAGAGAACTTATATTACTTAACAGCGCTTATCGATTAAGAGTGCCCCCAAATTTTCCATGTAAAAAATCATTGTTAAAAAAAAAAAAAACTTGCATCAAATAAATTATGATTAAAAAAAAAACTTAAGTCGGTGATTTTTAGAATGGTGCTTGATCTACAAATTTACGCCAAAACAAAACAAGGAAGGCAATGTAACTGGCTGGGAAGATAATTCGGGAAATTATGTCGACCCAGTGGGAGCTGATTTTTTTCCCCTTTTTAGGCGGGTCTTTATTGATAGGTTTGACCTGAATCTTGCCTTGATGCATTGCACCCGTGTTATCGAATAACATCACTGTAGCTCCTTGGCCTCCGTTAGAGACCACTACTCGCTGAGTAAGTGTGTGACCACACCCTCCCACGTGGCTATTTACTGCGGGTGTACTAGTTTCAGGGGAGTGGCTGATCTCAGCGTCGATGAGTTCTGTATCTGGCTCAGTATTGGAGCTATTCTGTGAAGAAATTGAAAGATTACTTTTTTAAGAAACAAAATTAAGAAAAATACTGTACAATCACATTTAAAAGACTCCCCCTATGGGTTTCAAGCTAGTGATAAACTTGCAAACTAATCAAAGTTCGATGTGCTCGTGTTTGAACGAGGGAAATTAACTAGCTAACTAACATACCAATTAAGCATCTAAACAAACACATAATCAGCCAAGTGACCTAATGAATGACTAACTCAGAACTCAACAAATGCTTAGTTATTTTACTTTATAATTAACTGATTGACTGACATACTGACGAGCTTACTAATTTACTGAATGGCTAACTAATTAATTATCTAACGTATTGACTTACAAACTGAGAGATTGACTGATAGGTTAACTTACCTTTGAGGTTCGTGAGGCACGAAAATACAAAGGAAATATCACAACATAAGATATATACAGATATATTTTTACCAAAAGGTGATGCTCGACTGAGTCTGACTAGTGGAGATGCAGGTTATTATGCATTTGTTTCCAATCTTACTATGAGAAGAGATCGATTAGAATAAGGGTGCAGCGCCAGTGGCTAAGAAACTACAGCATACCTCAAAGATACCAGTCACAACAAGAAGCTAATAAAGATTTTTACCTCTTTCTCGCGTACGGCATCCATAAGTTTTAGTGGCTGTTTTCCTCTCTATTTGTTAACAAATATAAGGTATTGTGGTAAACAAAAACATGCATTTTATATAGTTCGCCGGTAAAAAAAGAACACTTCCAGAAATGAATAAAGTACATGATTAAGAGCAAGAAAACTGGTTGAGTTGATATAAAAATTTGGTGATATTACCTTTTTGGGTCGTAATCTCAGGCACACCAAGAGACATTGTAGCCATTTAGGGTCAGGATCAGTGTTCAATACAATCACAAACTCCAGAAATGAAAGGAAAATGAACCCAAAGCTGACTAGTAAGAAATAGTCTTGAGCCTTACTGTAACTGACTGGTGGCATGGCTTCGTTCACTGAGCCGCAAAGCACGATGGCTGTAAGAATTATTGTGATACCCAGTGACGCACGTGCGGGAACAGAATCACGGGAAATCCAGAAACAGCACCATGAGAGCATGACAAGAGTCACTCCTGGAGAGAAAACCGAAGAAACGAAATATTCCAGACGGCGTTTGAACGAGAATATAACGCTCAGACCGGCGAACGAACCTGCATGTCAAAATGGAAAAAATACCACACGATGTAGTAAGAATTACGCATTCAAAATCAATGATTTCAAATGCAAACGAGGGGTCACCGTAATTTTGTTTTCATAGCTGTTCAGAGGAGGATCTACGAGTCTCTTGTGATCCCTCATTGTTACGTCACACCACCTCGTCAATTCGAGGAAATTTATCCGAAAGAAAGGAGAGGAACTTAACTAAAAATTCATCAGCTTGATACCTTTGCTGTTCTTTGTGTCTCTTAGTTTCGTGTCTATGCCAGCCAACTCAAACTGAGCCATCTCTTGGGAAACAATTTCGATCCCTTTTCCTTTGTTGGCGTCAGTTTTTCTCCATTTATAATCCACGTCATCAGTAGTATGAGCATCTGAAATGATAAGTAAATCAGCCAAACGATGAGGCATACTCGTTACCTTCTCCAGCATTGCAAATTGTACTATTTCTAGAGTGTGATTGGTTAAGTAAAGAGAAACTGGAGAAAGATAATTACAATTTTAAAAAACGCAAGAGGGAGTCCTCGGTAAATATTTGGACTTCAAACCTCCAATCTCTCGATAGGATTTACCCTAAAAACATTGCGGTGAAGAGGGCTTGTTGGAAGCCTGGCTGTAAAATTATGCTGAGTTCTCAAACGATGTTACTTCTCCGAAATCGAAGTGAATATTTTCTTAAGAAGTAAATTTCAGAAATAATAGGGCATTCTTCTGCTTTTTATTCATTTCTCAGTTTGACTGAAAAAAAATTGAAGTAATCTGTAAATAATCTTTTTAATGTTTGCAAAACAAGATCAGACCACTCCAACTTTGATATCGAGTTACAGACGTACTCACAGCTTTCAATGATCAGAGGACAGTGTTGGGTGTCCATTGGGTAAAGTCGGAAGTCCATGTCACATTGCGCCGTCAAGGTTATTCTGCAAAGAAAATGGAAACAGATATCACCAAAAGGTATTGAGAATATTTTGTTTGTCATTTTAGTTGCTTTGGCTAATAGAACATTGCATCTGAGGGCTCGAAATAATTTCTAAGAACATATCACTTTTGGCCTCCGTGAGGTACGTACTGGAGCGGAAGAAATGTCCCCTTAAATAATTATTCCGTATGTCGTATTGTAGCTGTTATCACAATTTACCCCACTTTACTCTTCAAAAATTCAATAATTATTCAAAACATTTCCTGAAATTAGAAGTACTAGACTAAATTACTCCTTCGCTTCCACCAGTTGGATTTTATTCGCCAAAATTTAAGCCTGCCCATCATTATTCTCGTGAATATCATATAGCTTCTAAGGTTCAAGTTTACGGAAGAAAAACATTTGCATCACCTTGCGCTGAAGTATATTTTCCCTGTGGAGTAAATCATAACTCGCATGTTCTCGCGAGTGACATAATGGTACTTTATTCTTTTTACATTAAAGAAATATGTGTCCGGAGTCCAGAAAAGCTTGGAAGGATCTCCTGCCATGTTAAATGGTGTACTAGAATTATGCCTGAACCTTGGATCGTACCACCACTGGCGGAAGAAAATGTCCATCGAATAATCCTGGTTTTTAAAGAAATGAAAGCTAATCAGAAGTCCAAGTAAAATTGGTTTACTGCTATGGCAATGATGTAGCTATGAGTTGTCGCTAGTGATTGCGTGAACATTGGGTTTGTCAAGGAAAGGTGACTATGATTATTAATAGAAACATCTTTGCATGGGCTCAGTTGTCACTGCTATACTGGAGTAGAGCACCCTGGGGAATATTCTCTACGCCTAGTTGTATGTCTTCTCCCGATTAACAACGATCTTCAATCTTCATTGTAGAATCTCCATAAGGTGTGAGTTGATAGATTTTTAATTTAGATGACGCAGCGTCGGTTGATTGAGTTACTATTCACTTATCTTCACTCTTCGTTGTCACTCAAAAACTATCTCAGTAAAACAACTGAGGTAGGCTACTGCATGCTATAAAGTGCAATCCCTCGGGACCTGCCATGGAAGACAGCACTCAACAGATAGTTGAGAGCCTCACACCAAACAAATAAATATAACATCTTTAGTACCATGTTTGCCTCGTTTAGCTCTCCAAAGGAAACAACTTTGATCTCCACGGTGATTTCAACAGGTTCACCTATTGAAAAGTGAACCAAAGAAAGAATTTGTTATATGAAGTGCACCCTCAAGGAACAATGGATAAATTAAGTGAAGGTGGTTTAGAATGTGTCGGGATAGGGATGCTTTGAACAGAAAAGCCTTCCTGTTTTTCTACCCGAGAGTATTAGTTAAACAATAGCTCAGAGTCGATGTCCAAACATTGACAGACGGTATTTGTGAATTCTATGGTTTGGTAAAGGAATGGAAAATCAAGGAACTCTGGTATTATAAATATAAATGCTAACGTTAGCAATTCGTGCCGTAGCTGATTTGATTGCAGTTAGATGCATTTATGATTTCTTAAGCAGCTTACCTCCGGCATTAGGGCGGAGTTTAGGGTCATAATTGGCTAGTATTTCATTAATGGTGGAAGATAAATTGGCAGCCTCTTCCTTGCCACGTACCC
Organism: Pocillopora damicornis; assembly: GCF_964200805.1. Lineage (NCBI taxonomy): Eukaryota > Metazoa > Cnidaria > Anthozoa > Scleractinia > Pocilloporidae > Pocillopora > Pocillopora damicornis. The sequence continues at coordinate 31,651,830 of NC_142671.1, forward strand.
AGTCTTCATCCTCCTCTAAAGACCTGTTTTATGAGACATCTAATAATTTAAGATGTAACAAGTATATATCAAAGCACGCGTTATATAAAACATTCTGAACGTAAGTAGATATACTTAGTACCTAATTCTCTGACAGCTGAAGCCAGTGTCTAGAAAAAACGTTGGTTCTTATCGTCAGTGTATTTTATAGTTCTGTGAACATTTTTTGGACAAGTTGCAGGTGTCAGTTGGTAATCTTTAGTTTAAGTAGGATCATTATGACATCACTTTAACGCTGTGCTCATGAGGGTTACATAACACCTCTAGCGATAACGGACAGGTGAAATTTCTGTTACAGGAAATACTGATTCTTAAGTTCTAATTATCAGCCAAACATGCTTTCAAAAATGCATCCTCGTACGACTTTTTAACTATTCATTCCATCCTTAATTAGACCCTCAAACTAGTATGATAAAATCTCATCCGGCTTCGAAGAATACCAAATGAAACGGTGTGAACTTCCTGTCATACATTATGCATAGTTAATTGCGGGTAGCTGTTTGTAACTGCTGTCTTAATCGATTCCTCTAGAATTAATGGCTACTTGTCTCAGTCCAAGGCACTATTTTTTGGTTTGCTGCTTTTAACTTTTTTCTCATTCTACCAAGTTACATACTGATGCAAAGTAGAAATCATTCTTTCCCCCCTTACTTGAATGTCAGTGATAAATTGATATTTCCAAAGGAGTAAGTCATATCTTTCAATAGACAGGGTCGTCACAAAACAGGATGCAGTGCTGTGTTTGATGATAGACACGAGAAAGGAAAACATCGATGAAAAGATACTTTTCAAATAAAACATGAACGTTAATTAGTAAAAACTGGCAGTCATCTCAGTCGAATCAAGGTCGCTTTTAAGTGTTATTTTCTGGCGATCTTCTTTCTAATTTAATAGGAATTTTGACATTTCCTATAAGTTCAATACTTCAGAGGTTTGGCCGGCGATATAATGCATAACTAACTACGAAGCTCTCTTCTTTGTTTTGTTAAGTTTCCAACCAGGCTATGTTTTGTGACAGTCACTTTTGGTAACTTTTGCCATAGATGTGAAGCGAATCAGAATTTTGCATTTGGAAACTTAAGAAAGAAACCAGAAGTTACCAACTTAAGTCTTGGGAATGTGTGAGCGTTTTAGTTCATTCACGAAGCTTTTTGCTTCAAATGATACCCGCATTCTCGTACAAACATGTGGGATAAGTATGAAGTGACTAATAATTAAAGGGTCGATTCAAGGAAAGAATAATTTATTACTAGTATCGTTCAGCCATAAACTTAAAAGAAGAAAAAGCCTTAAAAAATTATTTGTTTTCTTTGTATAACAAAGCTACAATTCTCATCAAATTTTGGAACCCGTGAACGCGAAATTCATAGGTTCGCGTGTTTTTATGAATAGACAAATTACCTTTCGTGTCGGTGGCCTGTAATCGAAAACCCATGGCAGAAAGAAGCTGCTAACAGTAACAAAGTCACCAGTGCATGTGGCAAACTCATTCTGAAATCCAATATATTGAAGAGTGATAAACGTAACCTCAAAATTTTGCGATAGATCGAATCCGAGAGATTTCTAAGGATTTATAATATAGAGGTATTTAAGGTAAACATATCTTACTTGTTAGCTTCGAGCCAATGACGAAAAAACTTGCGGTTAAGATTAAGAAGTCAGTTAAAATATTCACTTAAGTTCGGGAAAAACAATTTTTGACAGTAATAGTTCAGTCATAATATGTCTTTCTATGGGAGGTTTGGCAATAACTATTCGTAACCAAGAAATTTGCAAAACAATCAATTAGCCGCATTGTACCTAGCCAAATTGTCAAACTATCAATAATACATAGTCTCATAATATTTGCGCGCTCGATTTTTAAATACAATTTCAGGCACATTTACAGACTGTAATATAATGCAACACGTGAGTTTTGATGTAGATTCTTAAGACATTATGGTTATTCGTTCTATATGAATAAATTACTAAGCTCTCGATATTTTTTGGTGCGATAAAAATTGTTATTTCATAGGGAGCCAAAATAAATGAATTCAGGCTACAGTTTTACCCGGCTGAAGCGCTGCCATGCAGCGAGCTCAGCAGGTCGATAATAAGAAATGACAGGTGGGTATCCTCGTAAACCTAACTCATACCTGTACTTTTTGTTCGAATGTTACTGACAAGTATCTAACACATAATGCAGAGCTAAACAACTAATATGAAGAAGGCAGAGGTGAAAGGTTAAAATGAAAACGAGTGATTCCCTCTTTAGTGTTTGTTGTTTTAAAAGTAGTGAACTTGACGAAAAAGCAGAGCCTGCTGTTGCAAAGTTGAAATAGATGGATGATGTTTCATGTTGCGACTTCGACTTTTTCCTGATTCTTGATACGTTCAAAATCCTCCTCACTGTACAATTTATAGACATAAAAATTAAAACCTCTTGCACAGTGTGGAGAAAAAACTATCCGTTTCCTTCCCCAACTGGTAAAGATGTTAGCTTCTTTGCAAAATTCACCTCCCGTGACATGTTATTTTGAGCAGTTGGAGGTCAGATTCGAACCAATTCGAAATTGAAAAGTTTCAAATAAGTTACTTTTATGTTACTTTATCTCAAAACTCGTCATTGCGCTTTTTTGAAGTCGATGGAAATGCGAAAGAGCATGATCATTTAATGTACCGATGAAAATTGAATTTTCCTAGAATTATTTTTAGAAAGCCCCATACAACATTAATTAGGTAAACAATATGCGTAGGTTTGCGACTACGGTTAGATTCCGCGGCGATGGGATAGGATCTCTTTTCCTCACAGCGTAATCATAATATCCAACTCTAGATAGCGTTTATATATCTAATACTTAATCAGCAGCCACTGCATGGTATAACTGGAGGGATTTTTGGTCTGAAATATCGCAAACCAACATTGAAAAATAATTCGAATTCATTGTTAGTAAACCAAAGAAATTAATGTTAATCCACAACGAAATGTTTGCCCAGCCGTTTACTAACTTTAAAACCGACAACTTACTAAGATAATCAAATCATTTTGTGGCTAAAGTAGAGAACTAGTGAAAGCGAAAGACAAGCCTTTTCTAATCGGGAAGTTTCTCACGCATTTGCAAAAAGCGGGAGGGCCCCCTTCTGTAATTTCTGCTTGAACTTTTGCATCGCAAATGAGTCTTCAACCGTGCATTATTATTGTTTTGACACTGGGGAGGCGTTAACATTGCAATTTCTGTCAGTTGAATGAAGAAATGTTTGATATTTGCTAGTTCTCAGGATTTGCTAAACGTAATTGATTTTCCGAATTTATGGAAATGAAAAGCTTGTATGGATGTACTCCAATTTACGATACAACCTTCGACCGTGCATTAGTGCTCATGTTGATGAAAGAGAGGTACCAATATTGTAATCTGTGTCAGTAAAACGAAGAACTGTTTCAGATATTGTCTTTGAGAAAACAAGACGTCAAGTTATTACAAGTTTGTGACAATAAAAGAATTCCCAGGGGTATCTGAGGTCCCCCTAGGAGAACCCACACTTCCCATCTTTTCTGGCATAAAAAATCAGCTTACTTTGCTTTGCTCAAGTGACGAACAGAAAAGTCATTAGGAACTTCAATTAAACTGGTTATGTTCTATATTTATTAAACTTCACGCGTAACGAACCGTCAAAACTTGTCTTGGTTTCTTCCCTTACCTATCATTTAAAATAAAGACATTTTTTTGTGGTTTCGCAAAATTCCATGCAAAAAACAATTCCTAACATCTCCAATGAACAAGCAAGTCTGGGCTCAGTTCCTACATGGGTAGTGGAAGCCATAACTTTTAAAAGAATTTTAAACAATGGTTAATGTTTGGGCACCTGATGTTCTTTATTCGTGTTTAAGGATATCTAACCTACCGCCACAGGTTAAGTCCACAGTTTACTATGTTCCTCTCACAAGATGAGAATTGGCAAATGCAGACTTCATCCTGCGAGAGTCCTGTATGAAATGTGTACAATAAATTGAAAATCTTAAAAGGCAATGCATCGTTCGTATCTCCGTTTTTTTAACCACGTCCGTTGTAAATTGGTTTCACATTTGCTTCATGAAAGGTTATAGTAATAGCTGAAGTGCAGCGTCGGACCCACCCAGCTACAGAAACAGTTTGAAAACGTTTAGCATGATCTAACTACGTTTTAAAAAGTAATTCAAAGTAAAAGGAATACTCTTTCCTTCCAGACAGATGATGCTGAACTGAGGCAAAAGCTTTGATTAGGTACATTATGATGTCGGGGTATTATTCTATTCGTTTTCATAGATGAACCCCTAACGGGAGGAAATTGATCTCTATGATTTAACTCAAAAGTGTCACATCACTTATGTCACGGAGGTTTCAGATAAATTGGTTGCTTGTGTTGCTTCGTACTGTAACAAACGTAACTCTTTCCCCAAAAGTTTTACTAGAAGGGTGTTCTGAGTCTTCAAGAGTCAGGTCTTGTTAGGGGTTGAGTTAGTTGTCATTTAATGTTCTTTTGCAGCGAGATAAGGGGAAGAGGTGACTTAGGAGAAAGGAGATGAAATGAGGGCGCAAATGATATTGGGCCTGCAAAGAAATGTTCGGTATACCTTGATCACAATTAATCGCTTGCATCTTAGTCGACCAGTTTATGTGCAGTTGTTTTACATGTCTCATTTTGTCTTAAATCTTTATTTATTATCATAGTTAAACAAGCTTGACAACTGTTTATAAACGGGGCAATAACGACTTCCTCTGTGGTGATAATTCTGGACACACTGACGATATGTGCTTTAACTTGTCAAAATTGTTATACATTTTCCCTTGAGATTTGTTCAAGCTCTTACCAAACTTAACGTTAATCCTTATTTAGCAGCAAATCAGAATATATGAATGGGCCAGATAAAAAATGAATTATCCGACTCCCACACCCAGCCTAGTATGGTGTGTGTAGTTGATTAGATATGAAATGTGGCGAAGCACTGTTATTCAATGTGGCCACCTAGAGCTACTTAAAAGTTGAAATATCAGTGAGTAATGAATATTTTTAATACAATAAGAGTAACACGTTCTAAAGTCTCCAACTAAGAGCACTCTTGTAAACACTATGAGCCTCTGCAATCGCTATGGTTACTCTCAATTGGTTTGGTTTTTCCAGTATTTACCGAATTTCACTATAAACATGCCTTTGGGGGCATAGGGAATTCTCGAAACATTCTATCAGTTGTTCTATAAGTTTCTGTGCTCTCATACCCAGTGAAGAAGGGTACAATCCAAGATTAGCAGTGCGCCTAGACCCCCGTTTTAAATCTGAGATCAAAATTATTCACTGAATTAACTTTTGAACTTATTATCACTGTTGCTTTTCTGTGAGGATTGCCATGCACAGTACTACGTTTCGTTTTGGGACTGTGTCCGATGTAAATAAAAGTGTTTCAATATCTTCTAGTACCTTCTAGAAAGGTATTAATCGCCAACCCTGTTTTATCCCGCTTTTATATCCGATGGAAAAATGATTTTGATCGCAGTCTCCTCTTTAACTGCAGATTTCATTTACTACATAAAGAGTACGTTTCACAAAATACCTGAAGTAATGGCTAAGAATTAGAAAATCTAGTAACTGATCAAGACGTATATCATATATATTACTTTAATACATTAATTACATGTATTAGGCTTGAACTACTTAGCATTCTGTCGGTTAGCAGGCAGTTGCATCTAAAACTATCCCTTAAAAAAAGCACATAGATGACAAATTGCCAAATTGTGATGTCTAAAAGGACGATCATCTTTGGGGAAGCCTGATGAGTTAATAATTAAAACCTGACAAACAGCAAGTACACAGGGTATTTTTTTCCGCATGCATTTCCTGATTATACAGCTGTTTCCCACACTGTCTCTTCCACTACCTAATCAGAGTTGATCTGAGGATCTCCTGCTGTTCCTTGAGCTGCTGAGTGGTCATTGTCAACGTCTGTTTTGTTTTGCTCTGTGGAATATTAAAAAAATCCTTAACATATACGTGTTCATTGTCAACAAGCTTTCTGGGGATTTCTTTGCGTTGCCTTAAATTGGACATGATGCCGCAAGTAAGCCTAACATATTTCAAGAAAACATACTCATAATTACTTTCCCTTTGCGTAATTAAAATAAAGGGAATGCATGAACATTTTTGGAACCTCAATAATCGAGTGAATGATGGAGATACTAAAAATTATCTAAACCATACCTTTTCCAGTAGATTTGTCCTCATCCCCTACAAAATCTCTGTGTGGCTCCTCATATTCGGAATTTGCTGCAATATTTTTCTGTGACTTTTTATGACCTTCAGTCTTTGCTTCCGTTGGCAGTGCTTCTATTGTTTCAGAAAAATTATTAGGCTCAGTTTCGGGCTTTTCTGGCTTAGCAGTCTCCGCGTATTTTGTGATCAGCTGCCCTTGGAGTTGGAGTTCAGTATGTTCTTCCCCTGGGTGCTCATGTTTGTGAACCTCCTCTTGCTCTTTTTCAGGTTCCTCTTCGGCTTCTTTGGCTGATTCTGTGTGGAACATGCAAATTTGAGAGATTTGTAAATATTGTCAGGGAATGTGTGTACTGTTTCTTTCGATGGTAAGTAAACGAGTAAATTAAACAACATTATCAAAAGCATAAACTGTCAAAGTTGCGCTGGTTCTTCCATGAAATGTATCCCCTCGGTAAGCCAGTAAAGCCAAACATCAGCGGATGTCTATACCTTTTCCAGCTTGGGTTCGACCACACTTTGTCATAAAGTAGTTGCACAGCTGTTGCCATTTTGCCTTGAGAACGTCTCGAACCTATATTTGAGAGAAAAAGGTTTCCTTACCTTGAAGTAAGAAGTTTCAGTAAATGATAAAACCTAAAATCATGTCAGATCATGTTGGATGGCACTGTCTCATTCTATTCTAATGTGACAGAGATTCGCTCCCTTTAACTGATTTCAATTTAAATAAGAGAATGTTTAACTTTTGCTTCACACATTTCACATAATTTGTAGAACTTTCTATTACTTGAAACTTTCATACTTTTTTTTAAACGATTACACGAGCATATTGTTACGGCATCTAGGGTGATGATTGATAATTTTCTCATAAAATATCAAAACAATGGACATGATGTGCGATCCATGATATGTGACACGTATTCTTGGATACATACTTTGTTTAGAACTGTGGAAGATCTTGAGAAATGAATCTTCAATCCTTTTTAATTTCCCCCTTGTTGGTTTCGTCACTTTTTCATAGAGTTGGTCATTACATGCTGCCCTCTTTTGATTTATATTTAGTTGATGTCTTTTAGTGAAACATAACTTTCGCTTAGCGAGATGAAATAGAAAAACTTGCTTAAAAGTTAAAAGTTTCATTTACAATTTACGGTTATTTACAAATTCTAAAGTGATAATTACCTGTGTGGTGGACAAGGTGTATAGGATCGGATTTATGGCAGAGTTGAAGGGAAGAAAAACACTGCAATCCACACTTCGAGATCTCCTCGTGTCCTGAACGACTTTTCCACGATGGACCTGAGTCCAATCACAATGACGGCCATCCAGCAGATACAGTCGGTCAGGATGATGAAAAACACACGTTTGGCAAGAGCTGTCTCTCGCTGGGTGTTAGCTGACATCGACTGAACCTGACATCTGTTTATAACTATTGCAAGATAGGCCACAATGACAAAGGCAAGAAATGCCAAGTTCAACCCAATAAAGACAGCCACAGAATATTCCCAACCAGGTGCCTTATCACTGGAGAGTTGAAGTGGGAGACAAACAACAGATCTGCCATAGAAGTGACGACCTTTAAAATACTGAATGCCAATAGTAGGAAGGAAAGCAACTATGAAACCGATTATCCAGATAGCAAAGCACAAGGTATGAGTGGCTTTGTTGGTTAGTCCATTAACACTGAAAGGGAACACAATATTTTTAAGCCTGTCAGCAGAGATTAGAGAAAGAAGCATCATTGACACCTCGCTTGACAACACAGCGATTGCACCAGATATCTGGCATGACAAACTCGTTCGCCAGTTGAAGTCATGCAAGTAGTATTTGCCTGCCCACATCGCATCCTTCCAACCTATAATGATTAAGTAAACACCCATTAAGCCATCAGATACCGCCAAGTGTATCAACACGATTGACTGTGCAATATTTTCCTCCCTGTAGACCATTCGCCACGTGATGACAAACACAGCTCCAACCAGAGACGTGACACTAATAACCCAAACACACTTCCTAGGAGCTCGATTTCTGAACATAGTCTCGCAACTGGCAAAGGGGTCGACGTAGGCAAAGTCGCAATCCGCGTCCACTTTCGTCAAATGGCAACACATCAGGCTTGTGTCTACAGTCCTACGGTTCATAGAAAGAGTTCAAATGAATCCCAGAGGAGAAAATGCGCTTAAGAAATGACAGGTACTCAAAGTGATAAAACATCGAGGGTAAATTCCGATGTGAAAATGAATTCCCATTACTTAACAGTTTCACCGGCAGGGAAATTGGAAAATTGGGAACAATCAGAAAGTCTCCATATACGTCAATGGTAGGGGCAGCGAAGTTGTAAGCACTGCATAAGTAGGTGCAGAAGAATGAAAGTTCTAATAAACCACTTCATCAAGGCACTAAGAGTATATTTGAATTGACTAACGTTGTTATTAATTCCTTCATGTTGGAGAAAAATCCTTTTGGTAATTCCCGCATCTCGTTGTAATGAAGGTACCTGCGCGTTAAAAGAAAGTGATTCAGTTTAGCCAGCAATACCCGCTCATGTTCTAATAAAATGATCTCTTCAACCTAATGCATCAGTTACTGGGAGGTCGACTTTAGTTCGCTCGTTCTTTTTCGTCTAAACTCTCAATGATTACGAGAAACCAAAACGTTATAACCTTAGCAGAAGGAGACTGATGAGAGCTCAGTGAAAGGGAAAAGTGAGTATCAAACGCCTAGTATACACCCCAAATAAACTCAGTGCATACTCACAAGAATCGAATGTTTGGTGCGACATCTTTGAATTGTTCCTTAGTTACTGAAGGGATTTTGTTTAGATGAAAGTCCCTGCAAAACGAGAAACCACTTAAAAGCGTAAATGTCATGCGAGAATTGTAAATTCCTTCGTAAACTGAGGTCATTTTAAGGTCATTTTGTTTCGTTTTGTTTCAAAGTTAAAGTTCAGTACTCGGAAGTCAACATAACATGCGCTTTTTGTGTCGTATATGATGATAAGACTTCGTCAGAACCAATACTGCGCAGGTTGTAAAGAAGTCCCTTAGATGGCTTAACTCTTCTTTAAAGAGCTATAATCTCTGTAGTTATTGTAAGCTTACCGAGCTTGTAGATGCAGGGAAAGTAGAGTCTATTTGAGGGTATGGTGACGGGTACTTGCCATTTAATTGCATCGATCAATACATACGTAGTACAAGAGTTTTGCACACGTAGCAGACTAAAGAAATAAAGGGAAACTTGAAAGAGCTCAAACTATGCGATTTTCTTTTGGGATAGCTGTAATTCAGGTTTCAGTCAATTTCGTCTATTATGGAAAGCGATTCGCACTATTTCTGCCATAGATTTCTTGAGAAAGTCTCATTGCTATTGAAATTATTAACTTCGTTAATCAAATGAGTTTAAAAAGAGCTACTTACATAGACAGGATGTTTTTCGCGCCTTTAAAAACTTCACGTGGTAGATATTCGATACTGTTGTTATAAACAACCCTTGAAAAACAAAGAAGACGGATACTTATTATTAGAAGAACATTAAAATAATTTAAGATTAAATTGATCATCATTACACGGACCATCGACGATGTTAATCATATAGAATTCTTACAGGGTGTTTGAAGGTTAATACTCTTTAGGGGGTACACCAGCTCGATTGAGTAAGCAAAACTGGGATCAAAAAATGAGGTTGTCGAGTTTCTAAGCTAAACCACGGCACACATAGCACTTTGCTTGTATCATCCAGCGTTACTCTTCCTTTTAAGTACGCGTTAAGTTTATTTTTCAATTGAAAATATCTCTCCTTAAGAATTAAAATTTGCAATATCGATTAGAGATTGTCTGTCAACAGTCATTGCTTGGAACGTTAAGCCATCTCAGCTTGTTACTAGACAAGTAAAATCAATGGTTTTCCTTACAGCTCTAACAGGTTGGGCAGGCCTTGGAACTGATCCGGTGACAGGGCCAAAAGCTTGTTGTTTTCCATGTATCTACAAATTAAATGAAATTCAATATATGATTTTTAAAACCATAATGCTACGAACTTAGACCTTACTTCAAACTGGTGGCGATTTTTGTATTTTATTTTCATAATGGTTAGTTCTCTTCGCCTCGATCGCATCCTGGTATTTTAGAAAAATCTTTAACTTAAAACGAGACCTAGAAGGCCACTGAACTTCACTTACTTTCCTCCATTTTGGAATATGTTGTATTACTTGGAATTATTGATATGATGGGAAGTATTACTTGACATTGAGATTTTACTTTTTAAATGGCTGACCGTTGTTCCTTTTTTTGAATCCTAAAACAGACTTTAAGAAATTCCTAAAGTCAGAAGTAAGCTTCGGGTAAAATATTAATATCATAAGTCAGTATCATAAATAATATTACTTTTTATATTATAATTATAATATTATTATATTAATATCATTGATTAATATTAATTAACTTTATTATATTAATATCATAAATCATATTAATTTCATAAGTCAGCGTGCGTTCATCGATATATGAAGCACGCGGGAAGTTTGGAGAGCACGAAAAATGCGTAAGAGTTGCTCTCGGCTACGCCTCGATTAACTCTTACGCATCTTTCGTGCTCTCCAAACTTCCCGCGTGCTTCATATCTCGATGAACGCACAGCTGATCAACGCACAGCTACGCCTCGAGCAACTCTTACGCATCTTTCGTGCTCTCCAAACTTCCCGCGTGCTTCATATCTCGATGAACGCACAGCTGATGAACGCACAGCTACGCCTCGAGCAACTCTTACGCATCTTTCGTGCTCTCCAAACTTCCCAAGTGCTTCATATCTCGATGAACGCACAGCTGGCGTATGAACCAATTGTTTTATAACATTTTCAGCCCGATGGAAAATTTTTTTTCTCGAGGAATATGTTTGCTGACGTCATGAGCGTGCACAATAGGAATATGAAGCACGCTCGCGCAATTGAATTGGATGAGACAAATTTACTAGCTATGTTATAAACTGTTTTGAAAGATCCTTCTAATTAATGAAGATTACACGATACAATTATTGCTTTAGTCTCCATTATAAACATGAACTGCGTACAATATTTCTATCTTGGAGAGATTGTTGAACCTTGGCAAACGCTGAAGTCCGTTACTGGACAGAACGCTGCAGGGAAAGACAAAAGAAGAAACATAGAACATTAAAATGATCTTCATTGGTTCTTAAAATTATTTTTCTAGTATTTGGATACTGACCACAATTTTTTTTTTAAAACAAGATCAGGTCTCGCAAAGTAAAATATTACACCTGATCCGTGATAAATTGGACTAAAGGCGTTCTTTCACATCTGCTGTAAACAGGCGTCTTCCGAATTTTTCTCCTCAGCATCAGTCGGTACCAAAACTGTGAAAGGTCGATCAGTCTTTCGACAAATCAATGTTGTACGAGTTAAACTCTCTTATTTATGCAATGTCTCCTAATACGGTATTATGCAGCAATATGATGTCTAGTTACGGGAAAGAAAATGCTGTTAAAGACAGTCAAATTTAATTCGGAACTTTAATGCAATTGATGCGTTAACAAAACCATGAACAGTTGAGGAAATGTAGCAAAATGAGCATTATAGTAATATAGCGCATTTTATCCCCTCTTTAATAGAGCCTAAGAAGTTTGTGTGTTGCTGTAACTGTTGGAAAAATTGTGAGGCGAAACTTTAAAATAATTTGATGTTAGAAGTAGCTTTATTGTTCAGTCTCAACAGGATACCACTTACAGCCTTTTCAACTCAGTGAGGTTTCCGAAAACATACGATGGCAGACGCTTAATCGCGTTGTTCGACAAATCCCTTAAAATAATAGTTCAGTTTAGAATAAAGACTAAGCTAACTTTGAAAGAAAAAAATCAGAAAATTCAGTCTTATGGAGGGAGAGGACTAGATTCCCACTCCCCGCCCCCTCCCTTCCTCACTCTTCCAGCAGGTGCTGAATTAGAGCCAGGTTAGGAATTAAATTATGCGATAAAAGTTGTCTACGAAATGTGGCTCAGAAAAAGTAAGAAAATAATTCCAGAGTTCCATGAATGTTATAAATAGCAAAATAATTGCGGAGTGTTCTGAATGGATGTCAGTCGAAGGCAAAATTAGACAAGATGATTGAAAGCCTTTCAAGGGGCTTAGGTAAAAATCGATTACTATAAAACAGTATTTAGAATGGAATTGTAACAGGATGTTAGTAAAACAAGCTCTACTTACAATTTTTTCAGCTTAGTATTTGTGCTCAGAATGCCTCGAGACAAGTTGTGCAACTGGTTGTATGACAAGTCTCTGACAAAAAAAGATTGTACAATGAGTGGATTATATGTCGATTGAAATACAAGGAGACATTTATATATTTCTATCAAGCAAAATATTCTACAAATAATCTTTTTTAAAATTTTTTTTTTGCTTTTTCTTTGAAGGTTTTGTGAATTACTTCGATCAATTGAGGGTGTCAGATATAGGAAAGTAATGCTGATGACAAGATTCTCTTACCAGGTGGAGAGAATGAATCAGACAACAGTAAGAGAAACAAGAGAAAGAAGAGGCCAAATTATGTACCATTGATGGTTATTTTAACAAGGGTCTGGGCATGTTCATCAAAGAAACGATTAAATTTATCGGCTCAGAAATTTACAAATGGGAAGGTTTTTATTTCCTTGCCACATCTAGTCTTTTACCCAAGGCTTCTCTCTCCTGACAACGGACAAACCCTACTTTCGTGTCATGGACAGTGACATGCAAACTGGAAAACTTACCAAGCTGATAAAACATTTGGCTGAAATCAACTCTTTCTCGTCGGAATTTGATGAACATTTCAGCCAATGTTGTTACAACAACCATTTTAAGGTTAAGAAGACTTCTTTGGTGACAGATTACAGTCATATGAACGATTACGCATCAAGACCGACTCTATAACTACTGGTTCAACTTAAGCACTTACACAGGACATTACAATCTTGAACAAACAAATTTTAGATGAAGGATTTAGGAAAAAATAGTTACAGTTCCTCCAAGTTAGTCAATCCATGAAATATGTCGCGTGGTAGCTTCTTTAGTTGGTTGCCGCCCAAATGCCTGCAGGAATTACGAAAACGATAAGAGGGATTTTTACACGTTATTAAAGAAACATTTAAGAAGTATTTTTAGCCTAACAGAGAAGAAACTGGCCGAATAAGTTTCAGGTAGGAAAGTCTGGAAAGTTGCGAGCATAAGCAACCGAACCAAAATAAGTGTGGTCAAATCGATCGGATAGTAGACTAATACTTGACTCGGCGAATCACAGTTATATTTTCCTACAAAAAGATTATTGCTTATCAAGGTTTGCTTATTGTAAGCCAGACTTTTGATGAAATGCCGGTCTTGTGTAACCATGATCAAATTTGTTTTAAAGTTCTTCTGCCGCCTTTATGTGCTCTCGTCAAGCAGGCGAAGGGAGTGGTAGCTACCTTCCAAATGAAGATTTTTACAAATTATGATTATTACTCACAAGCGTCTTAACTTTGTTTGCCCGGCAAACAGTCTTTCATGTAACGTCTTGATGTAGTTGTTTCCCAGCCAGCTGTGAAATTATTAGCATTAGTCTGACTTCCATTATTTTTACCAAATGAAGGAAACTTAAAAATAAAGCGGGATTCGCAACTATTTGGTGGCGTAGTCTTCACTAATTCAGGATAGTAAAACGAGGTCCTGAAATGAGTGATATTCTTATTGACGACATGAAAGTTTCCTAATATTTAAAAAATTTCCATGTGATTAACGCATGAAAGCTTTTATGTATTGCTTATTATGAGTCTGAAAAGCCCAAGATATCTAGTCTCTCAGTGTATACTAATTCACATTGTAATTCCTTACAATATCGAAAAAAGTTTGAGTTGTTAAGGAAAAAAGTGTAAATAAAGTGACCCAGATACAGAAAACCGTTAGGAAAATCGAAACCAAACCTGGGTGGGGGAGGGGAGGGGAGGGGAGGGGAGGGGAGGGGAGGGGAGGGGAGGAAATTGATATTGTAGCAAGTCTCACAGCACTTTACTCACAGATCATTAAATTTATGGTCCTTGAATAGATCAAATGGCAGCGTCTCCAGTTTGTTGAAATCCAGGGTTCTGTGTTGGAAAATACTTTCATTTCATAGACTTTTACATAAATGTTTCTTATTGTAATTAGATGAATGACTGTGCATGAATGTATGAAAACTATTTTGCAAACTGATTAAGAAATAAATGTGAAAATGGTCTTTGCAGTAATGAACACTACTAATGAACGTAATAGTGAAATTCAGGCTTGTACGGGATTTTTAGCCTGTGACCATTGTGATACTGGTTCAGTGCCCTACCAGCTGAGCCACTGTTATGATGGTGGTTCGTAATACACCCGTGAAGTGATGAATCAAAATCTACGAATATGTGAAATCATATATGCGAACTGCGGATTCACCCTTATTAAACTGATGACCGAAATTTGATATCAGCAATTCGCAAAAAACGTCACGGGATGCTAGTAGAGATCATACCCAAGACAACTCAAATTAGTAAGGAAAAGACCCAAAGAAACCGATCATTTTATAGATTTTGGTATCAAAGGTCTGCACCTTGTTTTTAATCAAGGTTTCTTTATTTATGAATATTCATTCATGACGCCCACTTACAAAGTTACCTTTCTAAGATCACCATTATATTTTGAAAAGTTTGGAGCTGATGTCGATTAAATGTACAGGTTTAATAAAATTAAGCTTTCCGAGATTATGGATTATAGGAATTGCGTTTTCAGCTCATTTGCAATTTTGCGGAACGGTACAGCTCCAGGTGTGCTTTGAAATATCAGTTGGCATGATCACTTATCCCAAGGATAAATAAACCTCTTACTTACAGGTTTTGAAATGTGTACCACGTTGACCTCCGAGGTAGTTGATCAGAGGACAAATTCTTTAAGTTGTTGTTGTTCAGGAATCTGTAGAGTTAGCAAGAAAACCACAAGAGTCAAATTGGTCGACGGCATATCCACTAATGTAAAGTTATTATTCGGAGATAAAGGACTTGCCATAAAATCAGGCACTTCACTGACTTTAACAAAGGAAGTTTCTGGTCACCCAAAGTAATAGTTTTGTGTTAGTTGGTATGAGCCGATAAACAGATCCTACATTGTGTGAGTAGGCTCCTGAATTGATAGGTGACATAGATTGGGAGAATTACCTGAAATATACCAAATGGAATAAGTTGAGGAGGAGAGTGCAGTAGTAATCCAAAGAGTACCTTTGTGAACGAAAGTTTCGATCCTTGGCACTGTCTGGCAGAAACGATACCGTCTTCGGGTCGATTATGACAAGTTGACCTCTGTTCTAAGATTCTCGCTTTTCTTCTTTTGTTTTTTCAGTTTAATTGCCCCGTCATAAACTTTTAAATTCACAAAGGCACATGATATCAAAAAGCATTAGGTGCGATAATTAGTAATCATAGTTTAAGGCTTTTAAGATGAAGAATTGATTTCCTTCCATTCAAAAAACCGATTTTATGATTCCTAAAGAAAGCCTTGAATGTGATCTCAATTAGATCGCGCGAAAAAGGGTTTTGTGAATACTAGTCCCCTCATCCGTACTTTGAGGAAGATAAAAATGCGTAGATCATCGTTTCAGCATTAGCACACTTCACGCAGCCCTTGGTTCGGAAATGAAATAAATGACGAGAAGTAGAGGAGTGCGGAAACAGAATGGATCGACCAAATAAACTATTCAGAGCGTAAGAGCAATTTTCGAAAATTTGGGAAATAAGCTTTAGATTTCCCTTTAACACGAAACTGGGTACAGCTGCTATCATATGAAAGTCAGAAGTTACGGATTCCACATTTAAGGCATTCATTACGACATAGAAGTCTATAGGATTTCCTAATAGATGGAACAAACATTCTGCTCACAGCTCTGAAAGCATTATGGATTGATTGAAAACTCCTGAAGGTAACTGCTCCAGTTGGTTAGAGGACAAGTCACTGCAGAAGCAGAAACAAGAGGAAGACAAAGTTATCAATATCACAAGTTTACTGTTAATCATTTTGAAGCAAAATTATTATTTTTAATTAATGTCTTGTGAATTCAATGGAATGATAGGGTGAAGTATTCAATTAGAAATGATTTTATATTATTTTGACGACTCAAAGGTCCAAATGGATCAAAAACGAGGAATATGAACATGTTGTTTAGAAAAAATGGACCATGGTACATATAAATATATGCAAGCACACTTAAAAAAAACCCACGATCAATCCAAATTTACAGACAATTCAAGGAACGTCAATTGAATGACCAATAATTGAATGATATTAGCTACTTACAGTTTCGTTAAGTTGTAAAGTGGATCGAATACTCCTGAGGGCAAATCCTCCAACTCATTGTTAGACAGGTCCCTGTTTCCAATTAACATTCGCCAAAAATAAATATGAGCTTATAAGTGCCACCCAAATAATATGTTTGACCCAATTGAATCATTTTCGAAGCTGCCTCATCAATAATTCTCGTTAAATCAAGACACGAGCAACGCATGTTGTGGACAGGATCAAAAGGAAAGAACAATGTTACGCACTCTGGTTATTGTAGGCATAATTTGTAGCTTGAAAGGAAACAAACATATAATGTAAGGAACGTCTAATGAAAGACCAATAATTGAATGATATTAGATACTTACAGTTTCGTTAAGTTGTAAAGTGGATCGAATACTCCTGAGGACAAATCCTTCAACTCATTGTAAGACAGGTCCCTATTTCCAATTAACATTCACCAAAAATAAATGCGAGCTTGTAAGTGTCATTCAAATAATATGTTTTCGTTTTCGAACGCTCAGTTGACTCAGCTTCGAAGCTGCCTCATCAATAATTTTCGTTAAGTCAAGACATGAGCAACGCATGTTGTGGACAAGATCAAAAGGAAAGAACAATGTTACGCACTCTGGTTATTGTAGGCATAATTTGTAGCTTGAAAGGAAACAAACATATAATGTAAGGAACGTCTAATGAAAGACCAATAATTGAATGATATTAGATACTTACAGTTTCGTTAAGTTGTAAAGTGGATCGAATACTCTTGAGGGCAAATCCTTCAACTTGTTGTAAGACAGGTCCCTATTTCCAATAAACATTCACCAAAAATAAATGTGAGCTTGTAAGTGTCATTCAAATGATATGTTTTCGTTTTCGAACGCCCAGTTGACTCAGCTTCGAAGCTGCCACATCAATAATTTTCGTTAAGTCAAGACATAAGCAACGCATGTTGTGGACAAGATCAAAAGGAAAGAACAATGTTACGCACTCTGGTTATTGTAGGCATAATTTGTAGCTTGAGAGGAAACAAACATACAATGTAACATACTCGACGGAACAAGTTTCAAAACGACATGCATGGGGCAATTTTATTGTAATGTAGGGTTGACACTGCTGCACTCTTATCCCTGTCAATGGCTACCACTTTCCTGTAACATGCTTTCCATAGTTCAAGGTGCTCCAAGGTGAATTATTTGCTCCTCAAGAAAGGGGAGTCAAATCTCATTCCAAAAGCTCCTGTTGCAAAAATGTTCCTCTTTTTGTATGTGTACAGCCCCAAACTAGTTACCAATAGGATTTCTGCCTCCGCAAAAATATATGATTAACAAATATTCACCGAAAAGGAGGTGATTCGTGGCGAATATTTACCTCGCCGCTTTGCGGTCAGGAAATATAAACCACTTTTACAAGAACTGATCGAAAATTAAATTGCTGACGCGCGATTTTGTCTCTTCGGCTCCTCTGAGATGAATATTTCTTGCTAATCACTTTCGAAGCAGCCAATCAGGGCGGGCACAACTCAAAGCACTTCGACTTCAGTTTGACACGTTTTTGGAGTCAAGAACTTTCCGTAGTGCACGCTAAAAATCCATTTCCCGGGGCGGTTACAAAAAGTTCATGGGAAGGTACCGTATTTTAGTGCAAAAAAACGAACTTACTAGACCTTACAACCGCTTGGCCGTGGAAGGTCTGGGTACGTGATTAGTGAAGGCAATAATGGGGTACGATTAGCCCACTATATCTCTTAATCAAGCGCGGTGATCTATCATTTTAACTGTAGTTTTTGAAGCAGAAACTGGTAAGGAGCATTTATCGAAACTATAACTTTTTTCTGAGGAATCACCTGAAATGGAACGAAAACGACAAGATAAAGAAATTGCTTGAACACTGTTGAGGGAAAAAGTAAAACATGTTGGAATGTTATTGATAAATTCATTTAAACTGGCCAGTATCGCAGTTTTTCGGTTCGTTTGTTGAAAACAACCTCCACTCATATCTAATCAGTGGATTAAAAACAAACCAAAAAGCCGGGAACTATTTTGTGTTCTTAAATTCGAGCACATCTGGGAAATTCTATGATCGTTATATCTAAGAAACTTAACTTAATTCATTAGTTTCCTCTAGATCATTTTGTTTGTAAACTACGTACTTACAGTTTTACTGTAGCTCTCGGAATGTTCTGTGGAACTGATGTTAGCCGTTTTCTTTCACAATCAACATGTATGCCCTTCATGTTACCTTTCAGAACTGTGCATCGACATGGTTCAGGACAGCCTAGAAAAAAATGATAGGATATTGACTAATTTTGATGTTTGGACACGTCACCTAAATGAGCTCCAGAATGCTTTTTTTAAATTAAGAGTTCGCTCTGGTTATGAAAATTTTGCAGTCGAGTTATTAATGAATATGAAAGGCTTTTTGTTCGGCTGCCTTTTTGACTTGTAGCAATGAATTCAAGTTATTTATGAACTGGCGCGCCGATTTCATCTTGCAGTAAAATAATTGTTGGGGTTTATTTCGGGTTGCGACTTGTTGTCTCGATCAGATGAATTTTTTTTATATCTTCTATGGTTTGAGCTCTTTGATTGACAAAATAATTTGCGAGTCTATTCGGTAGAGCTTTGAATCGCTTTTGTAAACAAATTTAATTGGTTTCATGAACTAGAGAAATTTTTGGTTGGGCATCATCTACAATTCTAGTAAATGGTAAGGTAATGAAGCTATTATCCAAATTTACGTGTACCCTAGCCTCCCTTGGAGTAAAAAGGTAACTTGACAGACTTACTCTCGAAAACGAGACTGATATTTTTCCTCTTCAACTGACCATGGCTGTCCACCTCGCAGCTGTAGTTTGTATTCCTTTCTTCATTAGTAACGTTGATTAGCAGTCGAACACTCGTGCTATTTTGCACAACAGCGCCATTCTTTCTCCACACAATGCGAGGAGCCGGTCCACCTTCCGCCGGGCACCACAGAGATGAAGAATGGTTGAGCAGTACAAACTGAGTCTGTGCGTCTTCACTCAGACTTGCAGGAACTAGAACAAATTCAAAAGGACTTGTGATTTCCGCTTAATCATGAAAGCAGGACACATAAAAACAGAACGCTCAATGACCTACCTGTTTTATTTGCCGCTCTTCCCTCATAGTAATTATGGTAAAATAACCAGTATCTGCCCGATGGTGAAAATCTTAACCACATGTAATGTCCGCTGGATTGGCGGATTAAAGACTTAATGTATCTTCCACAAATTACACCCAATAGATTGGCAGACTGATTATAACCATCACAAATCTCAAGATATTCGTTATCAGCACAAGTTACTCCCGAAAAATAGGAAGGCAGCATAAATGACAATGTTATTTCAACATATTCGCCTCTTACCACTTGAGGTTGGGTTTTTTCAAGGTATAGGATATACTGTCTAGAGCGTACTTTTGTTATTATTGCAACTGAAATATATAACATACCTATATTAAGGAATACTTGTGTACACATAGACACGTGATTAACTGGAATTTGTTATATCTTCCAACTCAAATACGCTTTCCGATTGGAGGAGAACTTGTCACTTGCCACGGGTCAAAACTCTCTAGTTCCTTAAAGAAACTTCAACTCGCGTGGGATCAGATAGTGTATCTTGAGACCGTGTCAAGTTTTCATAGCAACACGCAAGAAGAAAAGAGTTTTTGGCAGTCATTGCTCCAATATTGAGTTGAAGAGTATAACCAAACTGACAAAACGCTCGACCACACGCTCCATATAGGGTTTTGGGGAAACAAAACTTACTGAAAAAGGCTACCAAAAAAGGCTAATTCATATGACGCATTTTGATCTTTTGCAAGAGCTTGCGTAGAAGATGAGGACTGCAATTAACCAAACTTTTTTTTAAAAAAGTAGTCGCCAAATCCTCCTCGAGTGATCTTAATATATTATATATGTTATCGTGTTTTCTATTTTCACATACTAGGAAAAAATTACCCACTCGCGTTAGCAATACTATTGACTCGCATTATTACGAATTAGTCCAGTGGTCAGTACACTGGGCTCTTAGTCGGACGACTCGGGTTCTAGTCCTGGCCGGGGCAAGGCGTTGTGCCATTGAGACGTGTGGTTAATGCTTTTAAGCTTGGCTAAATCTATATATTACGAATTTAAAACAGTTTTTTTAACGCTAACGACTAATGTGTCATGTGGTCGTGGGAGGACAAATTACTAAAGGACGTAAGAGATGTCCCAATTGTAACAAAGAAAAACTCTAGCTTCCAAATTAATATCAAAACCATATGGCATTATGATATTTCGGTGAGATTGCACTTAAAACACCCTAGGTCTGGTTAGTGTTTTAGTTCTGATTACTTAGCATTATTTTAAAATAGGGATTATGGGAAAGTAGTATCCTAATTTTTTTTTTTTTGCACTGAAAATTCATCCGCAAAGTTAAACAGATGTTTTCCTCATGAAAGTGGCAAAAAATTTACATACAACTAATACGCCATTATGAACCGGTATAACTACCCCTCGGTAAACGCAAGGAAATGGGTATAGGATAATCTTTTGCGGAAAAGCTGGCATCGATACGAGAATAACAACAGTTCTTTGTCCCATCTGATGAAATTTGAACTCAGCGTCTTAATTCAATACAAACGTTGACTTACCCAAAAGAACGATGAAAATCCACATACTCTTGATAGACATCTTCCCTAATGAAAGCCGTATATTAGACATTGCCCTAAACGTGCTCATAAAGTTAGGGAAATAAAACCATATAATTTCAGAAAAAAAAATGCAACTTGTAATGTTGTGTCTTCATCTGCTTTCTCGAAACAATTTAAATTATGATAATGTATTTCATTCCAGAAAGAATTTACATGTCTTCATGTTTAGAGACTGATCGACTTTGTGGTATTGTATAAGAAACATTTCCGTTCTTAGACAAGAAGCAATTACAACAGGAAAAATGAAATTCTTCGTTTGTTGCTTTTGTAATATATATATCTCTCGTTTCTCCATTTTGTTTTTTGTTTTTTTTTCTCATTCCATCTGCATATTTTATCACACATTTATTTATAAAACCCTCACAGATGTTACAAGCCGGTAAGTTCTATTCGTAAATTATAAACGTCACAACAGTCTCGTAAATTTATCCCTCAGAAACTTTGAATAATTTGAAATTTCGGAACTACCGTTACTTAGAATCAAACTGTCGATTCCTTCCATTTCATTTTCACATTTTTTTATCAAATGCTCTGTTGTTTTTTAGCTCTCTCTACTCAAATGTATGAAAAACATTTTGGGAAACGCTAAAATTATGGGAAGAACCCTTGCAAAATATATTTTGTACTAATTATTTCCCTCTGTTAATTTTTTCCCCATTTTTTTTGCTGTTTGGTTCGTTGTTTCAGTTTTTTAATAGTCCCTTTTAAGTTGTTCCATGCTCCGGTCGCTAAATTTGCGCGAGCCGATCAAAACCTAAACTGTTCACATAAGATGCTTATAGAGATAAATTCATTTCTGGTTCATATTTTGTGAATCACCTAACTAACTTGCCTCATTTAAACCAGATAAATAAATTTAAAAAAACCAACAAAGCACATGTAACAAACAACATGAGTCACTTACCTGAGGGGCAAATATCTTACGAGTTATCCCTCAGCAAGTGTCTTTCCAGGTCGCAATTACCATCGCACGACAATTTCTGTTTAGATCACTCGGAGAGAATAATAACTCTTACAGATGTTTCAAGCTGTTGCTGTCATCTTATGAAGCGTGAAGTTTCTAGTATCTAATTTATTCATGTGAAGTTCGATTCAATTTTATCATACATTTATTTCAAAATAAAAATATCATGTTCTTGTGCAGAAATTAACATTGAGGGATATCGAAAACGATCACAACAGACTTTTGCTTGTATCATACTCGCATGACTCTACTTATGTATCACCCACAACAATGGACATCTGTTCACGCGCTCGTGAGGTATTTCGAATGAAGGCATATTGGTATGGATACAAATCGACCGGCGTTTCAGGTACGAGCCGACTAAAACTGGCTACGAATCTACTGAATGTGGCTACGAAACGACCGCGGGTACAAAAAAAAAACTGGATACCGTGAAAAAAAAAAACTGGTCAAATTAAGGTTTCTCTGTAATAGAATTTTTCTGGAAAGTTCCAACCAAGTATGCTGTTTATGTGAAAGTGGTTATTTTGATAAACTAAGAAGACCAGGCGAAGGAGTAACTTCGAAGAAGGCTTATTACTACTGGAATTTTCTTAATCTAGTATTCAGGTTAAAAGTCTTGGGACACTCCACGTGATATTACTAAAATCGAATTATTCCCCACCCCTCTCTCCCAAACAATGTTAAATTTTGTGCCCTTGTAAACTTTACTAAGACTTGGTGTTTTGTCAGCTTTACCAACATTGTTGGAGGGGGAAGGAGGTGTGTATGCCTAAAGTGGCAAAAAGTGGTCTTTTTTTAATTAATATATTTCGATATAAGATAAGTTTCAATTACTGTCCTTAGGAGTTTTGGCTCCCATTTTAGTCCTATGTAAATCAATGGAAAGTAGGTATTTATTTCGATCGCGATTTTCCGTTTTGAATGTAATCTTGTTATTTCACAAGATATTCAGTGAGCAGCCTATTTTCAAGTTATGTAGCAAATATGATAAACCGAAGATTACAAACAATTTGTTGATTTTGCAAAAATTTTAGAAATTTTCGATTCCTTTGTTCAATATCCTAAATTAGCGTCAGGGATCCCCCGGGTAATGTTCGCAATTTGTGCAGTAAACGAATTAAGATGTACCGAAACTAACCTCACTTATTAGATTTAGAAGGAAAAACGTAGAAAATGAATAAACAAGGCCTTTCAATTCATATTCTACGATAACGAACTGCAAATCCACATAAGAGAAAAAAAACATTTGTAACAAAAGGTTGCCAGTCTAACGGTAAGGAATTAGCGCTTTCTCTTGGAAGCTAAAAGCAGTTATTTCAACAAAGGTAACTTCCTCCAAATCCACCAGTGCGCCATAGTGACGCGTTTCATTACAATTTTATTTATAAAACGAAGACAAGAGTGAAATTCCAAAGAGTATATAGGCGAAAATAGTCAATCTTGACTGACGATTCGTAACCATACAAGCAAATGTGATTTGCAAATATTTTGGCCAAGCTTGGAGAGACCCGTTAAGAAAGTTCACGCAACAATAGTTTATTGTTAAAATGCCGTTGAATCTTTTGCCACCACGAAGCAATCCGAGGATCTGGGGTAAACTGAGTTGAGAGTGCATTTCTGCGAAAGGAATTTTTAAAATATAAGCATTTCTTATCATCCTATTAAATGCTCTTATGCCGCTCTCTCGCCCACTTTGACGATGCCGAAATCACCGACATACCTCCTTCGATAGGTGGGTGTTAATCTTCCTATCATACGCGGATCTTTATCAAGGAAAACCTTAGTCCGCTTATCATAAAAGCTTGCCTCAGTAAGTGATTTAAGTCGTCTATTTTGGCAGTATTTGCTGTGACTTTTTCGCACTTAAAACAAATCGCACAGCTATTCTTTGGGAAACGATAATTTTTAACAAAAATATCGTGACAGAAGTTGAACAACATATTAGTTCAAGTCTTAAAACGATAAAGAAGTGGAAAGCTGTAGTAATTTATTCTATTCTTATCCAAGAGTTGCATGAGTCTAGCTGTTAGGTAAAGAGGAATTTAATGACTTTAGAATCATCCCGAATTCCTTTTGTATTGTCACTTGATCAAATCCAAGTAACTGGCGATCAATAACAGTAAGCTAAGAAAAGCTTAAATCCACCAAGGAACTTCATGTATTTAGATTCCTCGTAAAATTATTTCTCACGTTTCCTTTGCAAGCTTTGAATTTCTTCTTTGATGAGTTTATGAAAATCCATGAATGTTTCATGTTAATAACTTGTAATGAGTTTTTTATGCAAAGAAATTGTTTTTTTTTATTTTCACTGCTGCACAATTCTGGGTTGCATAATAAACATCAGATCCCACTCAAATAAGTTGGCTTTTCGTATCGACAAGACTTGCAAATCATCAGATTTTTGCCGGTTTCCGTTGCTTAATTGCGTTTAACAATTCTCCATGCGGTCTCAGCTCCTGTCTTCCTCGCCAATAAAAATACTTTCTTCTTGGCCTACATGAATGAATATTTTTAACTTAATTTACGACCGGTACATTTTTGTATACCACTTCCTCTAAAACAAGCCAATTAGACTGAGGTTAATGAGGGTAAAAATTTGCGATTAAATCTAAATACACCTATTATTGTTCCCGAAACCCCGATTGATCTACAGTTAATCTGGTGCCTTTGCTATTGCGGATAAAATATGTTTCAAGTGAAGATATAAAGATAAGCAATTGAAGAGGAATTAATCATATTAAGAAATATGTAGAGATCTGTTGTTTCGATTAATGGACGATAATTATTTTTTTCTATCAGTATTGAGTACTTTATAATTGGCTGTCACCTAAAAGCTTATTTATACATGTAAGACATTTATATGTTATTAAACATTTGAACCAACTAAACTGAGAAGACTAAAACTTACATACTGACTTTGAATGGGTTTATTGATACAAAATTATTCTAACTAGGTAAACAACTAAAAGTTAAAACATGCTTTAAAATCTTCGCCATGCAAAAATGAATATAGCAACCTCCTAGTCCATCAAAGATCATGACCTTGAGTTTTTTCTATGGAAAAAATATATAATTAAGAATAAATGAGCGGCATTCAAAATAAGATATTCATTTAAGGTCGAACACAGCATGAAATTGTCTCCGGCAAACTCGATAAAAAGAAATGCCTTCTAATGCCATCGACAGGCATTATCTGTGTTGATCTAATAAAAACGAAACATCTATGGAGTTGGAAGAAGGCACGAGAATTTCATCTTGGTTAATCCCGGTGTAATTGGGTCGGGCCTGTGATTGGATATATATGCCATCGTATATCACTTAGAGATCAGTTCTATTTCTCCAACGACACTGAACAGATCATAGAGAGAGCCTTTCCACCTAACTTTAGACTTCATCGCCCAATTGTTATTCAAGATTGTTAGAATGAGGAAAGTATTCAGTCTACTCTGTCTCACTGCTGTGTTACATCTATCGGGTAAGGAATACGACAGCTTCTTTTAAAACGCTATGCGTACATAACGCGTCGAATTTTGCAGGATTCAAAGCACAAGCTTCTTGCGTCCAGAAATTAATAATGAAATAGTGCTTTTGAAAATTTTCTTGTGGTATTTAGCTGCACAAATACCTTTTCGCTTCACAATTTCGGAAATGTGCTATCCGTTCTGGAAGTCTGCGTAACGGCATTAGACCGAGTAAAAAAAAATATTCACCTCTTACTTGAATTCTATAGCTGCTCAGGAAGTCACTTTACAACACAAAAGGGACGTTTTTTGACATTATTATATTTGAACCATCAGTTTTGGAAACGCAAACTTTTCTTGGGCCTAAAGCCAACAGAAACATGTGGTCGACCTTAAATCTCTTATTTTCGGTACTTGATGCTGATGTTTTGTTTACCTTTGATGCTTATGTAGTGCTTACCTGTAAAAATGCGGATGGTTTTGCGACCTTCAATCCGGTATTTGCTAATTTTATTGTTTAGTCCCTGATACGCAAAAGTATGTTTCCGCAACAAAAGATAAAAATCTTACCAACTAAAAACCTCAACAATTACAGTAAAAGCCCTCACCTCCGAACCTTTATCCTCCACGAGGCTTAAATTTACTCTGTGTAACTCAGAAAAGTTTGTTGACAATGAATTTCTCCACTTTTTATGGTTCCGCTTCATTAACAGAAAAATCGCGAGTGGGAGATCCCCGGAGAAATCTCAGTCCTCCGAAATGGAAAAAATTGTTCCCTTGAAACACAAAAACTCTATTTCACAGAACGAAAGCCCTACCCAGTGTTCATGCTATACGATAGGGAATTTGTAAAAAAAAATGTGATTTCTGATTTGTCGAGGGTCACGTGCTGTAGTTATAGAATTTTGGTTGTCTAGCAGTCGAAAATAATCCGAGATCTCTGTATTTTTTTGCGTTACCTCACTCTGTGATAGGTTCAGAAAACTCGCGCCACTTTCTCCACCAATCACATTCAAGACAAAAATCAATCGCGACATGTAACGTTTTTCCGCGCGTTTTTTCATTGATTTACGATCGCCTCTTTGCAATCCATCTTTTCTACGTTGATTTTTGCGATTACTTTGGTCTTTGTTTTACGACATTTAGTCGAAATGCACTCGAAATATATCCTTTTCCAATGTCATCCTAGGTTCCTACCCGTTTTGCGCGCTATTTTCACGTCATTATTCCTCTCGGCTTTCGTTCCGCCGACTTAAAGGAGGAGGAATAAAAATAATAAAAATAATGATAAAAACAAACGAACAAAAACAACGACAACCGTGTGTGAAAAAGGGAAAATCTTACTGGTGTGATTTGATAATACACGCAGATGCATATCATCTTTTATTTCCTTATTACTTGCAGTTTCCGGAGAGAAGCTGGAACCAGTTAAATACAGAAAATTGTCGTGCGGTCTGCGTTACTTTCTTTGGCCAAGCTGCTCAGACCCTAGCTCCTTGCAACAGAAGGTCTGTGGAAGCGACAATAAAACCTATGCATCGTTTTGTGCCTTCAAAGTCGCCCGGTGCTATGCCAAAAAAGACTACAATACCAAATTAACTCTTCAATACAAGGGGGAGTGTGGAAAACCAGAATCGCCCAGAATGACCTTAACTAAGGATAGTCGGAGAAATGGACCGTTTGGTTGCCCGATTTTAAGAAAGTGCGACGAGTTTAAAGGCGATCTCTCATGTGGCAGCGATGGACGGATTTATATGAATGATTGTCACTTGAATTATACGAAGTGTCGGGGGAAGAAATTCCTGAAGCCCATGCCTTTAGGTAAGCAAACTACTAACTAAAATCCATTCGTTAGAGGACCAATATCATAGGACAAAATACTTCTAGTTTTCCATTTCACCGAGTTCTGAACGTGAATACATGACCCATCTTGGCCGCGTGCGTTTATAATGAAAAAAAAAAAAAAAAAAGGCATAACTCAACCTTATTCGATGGCTCAACATAAAACAAGTGCGGACATTTTGCGCTGGAGTTGTGCAGTATTTTTGTAATAGAAATAAAGAAACGACACAAACGAATGAAAAAAAGAAAGGGAGGAAGAGAGAAAAACAAAGAAGAGACCATCATATACATGCATTTTGCCATGTTTCTTGCTCAAACCTTACGCGCCATTCGGTCTAACCTTTAGATTTGGATTAGGCGCCTGGGTGTTTTTGAGCCTGAACGGTATTCTTTAAATGGAGAGATCATTCATCAGTTTTGGAAACACTTATTGACTTATAGCCCGAAGAAAACCGGCTTCTTCTTTAATTTTTCAAACTCTTTGTTAGATGGAGATAGGTATGTAACCGTCGAAACACATGTGCCAAGTCTTCCTTTCGTTTACTTTCATCAATTTAGCCTACTTGAAATTAGGCAACGAAAGTGCCTAACTCTGTTTCCTTGGGTATGATTATAAAAATCAGAAAGATCATAAGGTACTGAAGAATTTCATAAATTTTTCCTTTCATAATGTCGTTGGCACGAATTCAACGCAAGCTTCTAAATAATTTGGGTGCAGTTTGACATGATGACCCATAAAAAGTAAGTGATGTAATCTCCAATTGAAGGTACATACTAAACATGAAAAAAAAATTTTTGGACCATGTTGTTTAACTTGCCGATTTTACTGCGGTTTGCGTCGTGCCAATGGTTAAACTTACGATTTTTTCTTCCGGGAACATTCTTGCATTTCAATTTCGTTTACTTTATTTGATGGAGTGGTGTTTGTAGAGCTTTCTTGACCAATAAAGAAGACCTAAACTGGATACCTTCTAATCAGAAAGTTATTTTTAGAAGAGAATTCAGCTAACTATGGCTCGACGTTGCTCTGGGGCTCCGGCAATTTCAATGTTTTTTCGACCAGGCTGAATGTCGTTACATAACAGCGCGGTCAACTCGAAAATCCAAGGATCACGTTTTATTAAATTGGATGGGCGAAATTTGCGGACGATCCCTTTCAGAGCTTACAACGATCTGTTTACAGCATGAGATTACCTCTAATACCTCTTGCTCTTCACTCGTTCTGAATTTTTGGCGTAGTTCTTCTACAGTTTGACCCCGTACCGGTTTGAGTGTCAGCCATCTTTACAATGATGTTGTATGTGGAATTTAGCTGGGCGGCGTATAATGTTGAAATGTAAGGTGGCTCTTCGAGAATGAAGCATTAAGCGTGCACAAAATTTCCTTGCGTTGTTTTTCCGGCACAAACTAAACCCTTTCCAGTGTTAAGTGTAATCAGCGTGTCCGTAATTGATTAATGACAATTCGCAGATAAGGGTTTTTCAAATGGTACTACAACATGGTATTTCGACGCACGCTATTCCTACAGCATCTTGTAAGCCAATAATGATTATTCCGCAGGACTGCTTTTTTTTTTTTTTTTTTAACTGAGTCCTTAGAGTCATGTAAAACTTTTAATTTTACCTCGGCTTACAGATTGTTTATTGTTTAATTTTAATCCAGGTTGGAACTATTTTGGGAAGGATATTTTGAAATGATATTCGAAGACAGTTTCTTAGAACCAAATTCATCAAAATGAGTTTTCGGAAGAGGAAACATTTAAAGGGCGCTTAACAAAGAAAATACAGCATAAGAAGGGTTGTTATTCGGTGCAAATATCTCGAAAATATTTGCTGTTTTGTCTCTGGTTTCTGTCGAAGAGGTGAACATCGCGTGACACTTGAAGCGATCCTTGAATGTAACTAATTGGAATCTTTAATCAGATTACGTAATGCTTGCTAACGACACTTAATCTCTTGGACTTGATTTCCGTTTCTTCACCTTTGCAACGAGAAACGCAGTGGTGGCTGCGAGAACAGCGAATGGACCGCTTTATGAAGAGAAGCTTACGATGACAATGATAGTAAAACATTTATGCAACGCATTCCCCATATGAATATGTTCTGATGCCCTTTACAACTCTTCGGTGGGGGACTCTGGCTGGATGGCATTCTGCAGTTTACAATTTCTGAAAGGGAATTTTCCAAATATACCGTCTAACCGTTTGCAGACGTCTTTGCAAAGGCAGCTCATTTTCAGATATTTCAAGACCCTGAGTGTTGTTCCGTTCTGAGCTCGAGCCCTCGATTTTTCGCACGGCAGTACGGCACTCTACAATCTGAGCCTACAAGGTAGCGCTTTTCCAAATTCGAATAGAAGAAACAACAAAACAAAAATAACGCTTGGGCCTCATCAGTCTTAGATAATTCACACCAACCTGAGTAAATTTAGATCCCTTGCAAGACCCGTACATTAAAACTGATGAGAAAATCTGAAGTTGGCAATTTTTACGACGAAACATGCATGTGTCAGGAAGCAAGTTCTTTACCTCGCACATACCCATACGCTTCTTTGAAGAAGCTCTTCCGGTTAAGATGAAACGGCCACAGCATTAAACTTTACTATGACGGATTACCACATAGGACATGAGTCATAAGGAGTTAAAAATCTCTTGAAAAAACTGACTTTGATTGCTGACATGATTTCTTAGAAAGTGGGCAGAAGCGTTTCGATTTTGCACTGTACATTCGCTATAGTCACATTTCGCTTTGTTGAGTTGTTAACTAACAAGCAAGATTTTAAAACCATTCAATTTTCCTGTGTCCCTTCAGCAGTCAAACGTCTTGCATGTGCGAACATTTAAACGGCTGTTTGTCCTTAGAAGCGGCCTGGCTTTCGAGAGAAACAACTTTTGGCACAAACCAGTCTGCCACAGTCTTATAACAGTCTACAACTTTTTTGATGAAACTAAAAAAAAGTAAATCAAAAGAATACCTGTTGAGAAATAAACGTTCCACGTTTTCCTTAAGTTGGTTGCCTTTCGTATGTTTCCATGAACGTTTTAATTCATTATCGAATATTTTGCTTGACAGCGGGTTATATTTTTCTTGAAAATTTTGAGCGGGAAATTGCGCGCGGCCGGGCAAAATTGACCCATGTGCGCATGCCCCAAGTTTGACCGCAGTGTTTGGATGTGACAGTTAAATTAAAAGGTTTTTTCCTGTTTTGACAGTGGTAAATATGTTTTCAATTCATTCCAGCTTTCTCACGGAAACTGCTGCAATTTTAGAAATTCACATAATTGTTTTTTATCATTGTTATTTAATTATTTAAAACAATATTTACAAATTTCAGTTATAACATTACTAACATAACTTGCAAGACTAACACAATTTACAAAGCTCAAATATGGGTTTTTATAACAAGATATGATATTTTTGCTACTAGCTGCTGTAGTCAGAATGTGTGATTGACGCAAGTGTTATTGTAAATTTGTTTCAGGTTTTTGTCAAAACTCCAGAAAATTCCTACCTGTTACATCTTGCCCCAGATATTGTCCGACCAGTTCTCGACCCGTGTGTGGTACGAATCGTAAAACGTATGAAAGTATCTGTCATTTAGACAGAGTCATTTGTGCATTGCGGAAGGAAAACAATGCTTCTCTCGCTCTGTATTACTTTGGAGCATGCAATTCACCGGCCACACAAGAGCCTTGCCCGAAATTGGAAGAGTGCAAATCTGCGCCGAAGAAACCCGTGTGTGGGTCCAATGGAAAAACGTATTCAAGTTTATGTCACTTACGTGCCGCAATGTGTCTCGGGAAGAGGCCAAAAGATCATAGAGCGTGCCATGCCGCTTGCACATTGCCAAATAATCCCAAGAAATCTCCTGGAAAGAGCCCACAAGAATTAAAGGCGTGCATTGATACTTGTGCATTGAAAAATGCCGATGAGAACCTTAATTTGCATTATTTTGGAGAATGCAACGCCCCTATTAACCTAAAGCCTTGCCCAAGTAGGCAGGAATGCCGCATACATGGGCCGAGAAAACCCGTATGTGGTTCGAATAGAAGAACATATCGGAACTTGTGTATTTTTCGTGCATCATCGTGTCGCAAGACGAAGCCACTTAAGATTTTATATGAAGAGATTTGTTAAAAAAAAAAATTATAAAATTAAGAACAGCGGCCAACTTATCTTTTTAAAAAATAACAGTTTACATATATCAATAAACCATTTCTGCGTGTCATAAATTTATCTCAGTAAGGCCAGGCTCAAATCCTTTCTTGTGGAAATGCATCAATTTTGTTGTACCCCAGGATTTACGTAATGAGAGACATTCTAATAATTTTAAATCAGTGTTGAAGAGCAATCTCCTTAGACTTGCTTTTAATTAGATCTTACTTTGTGTAATGTTTATATAAAATTAGTTTTTCATTTGCTTTTAATATGTTAGATATCTGAATTTGCAATATACTCTTTTGATATTTTTTGATAAATTGAAATGTGTTAGTATTTTATGTAATTCGAATTTGATCATATTAATATGTTAGAATTGTGCACTATAAGTATTAAACTATTATTATTACTACTATTGTTATTGTTATTATTATATTTAAAGGCTTCACCCTCAGCCTTTTTGCAAAAGTAGAGATTTAGGAATCTCGGAAAAGGCTTGTTGCTAATCGTTGTATTCCTAATCTAGACCCTCTCAAAACCGCCATTTACGCAAGCAACCTTCTGAGGGCCTTGCCATGGAGGGGGAATTCGAGATGTCACGATAGCGGTGCTTCAGAAACTTCGATATAAAAATGAACTTCCATTTCGCTTTCGCATGTCGCGATGTTAAGTGCGAAGAGCTTACCTTCTCTATCAATGAAAAACTTTCCTTGTGGTATAAGGTGAATGTGGCGTCCTTTTAAAAACTAGGAAACATATGGTGATTTTACGTTGCTGTTTGAATAACTGAATTTTAATTTTAAGTTTATTCTCCATTTTACAGAGAGTTTAAAACAAGATATAAATATATCACTCTTGATCGCACTACGTAACATCACCTAAAATCCCGGAAGTAAACCCCTGAATTCTTGCTTGTTCCAAATGTTCAGAACGAAAAAATGTAACAGGAAAGTCCGTGAAGGGTAAAACGTTCTAAATTTTTGCAAAACCATAAAATTCAATGACGTTTCATGACCCTTTTCAGGACACCTTAAACGTTTTTACCACCTTAGATGAAGAAGTCGGTTTCAAAACGCCACAACGTTCTTTCTTCTTTTTATTTGCTATTCTAAAAAAAGTACCATTTTCAATCATTTTTTCACGACTCTATACGACCTACACAAACTTCATAGAAAAAACACGGGGGAGGGGGAGCTTTTTAGTCAATATCACCCCTTTTACTTACACCCCCCAAGCACCCCCTGAACAGCCGTGACATCCAGAACTATAAAGTTCTTTCCTTTCAAGAATTTCTTTCTCTAGGACAAATATTTAATTCCATTGATAAATTTCGCTCCTATAATGTGAGCCCTTAAAAGTCAGAGGGCCACGGGCTTACTTTCCGAAATTTAGACTATACCGTTGAGGATGAACACAGCGGTAAAACGTCCGGCATGCGCAGTGGGATCAAATCGGCCCGGCGACGCGCTAATTTCCCGCGCTAAACATCAAAGGAAAACATAAGAAACACTTACCGTCTCGCAAAAGAGACAAAAGAAAATTGAAAAGTTCACAGAAATTTTTCAAAAGAAACAAAAGAAGGGAAAAGCAGCACTTGAGACTGTATGGACTTAAGCTTTCTCAAGTACGGGTATACTGCTGATTAACTATTTTGTTTTGAGTTTTACCGAAAAAGTTATACGTTTTTTAAACACCATGACGTAGTGGTTCTTAAAATTTTTAATTATGTAACTCGAGTGAGACAACTTGGTTCTGACAGCCTGAAAGCACGCCGAGTAGTCATTACAACGCTTGCACATATGCAGACGTTTGACCGCTGTGTTTTGAAGTTGTCTTTATAAAGCATTCGCTTTGCTGTTTACCTCTCCCAGTTAGACTAGAAAGGCAGTAACATTTCTCTCCCCTTCCCAATTACTGTTTTGACGACTAAATAGAGCCGACAATATGGAGTTTAAGAAACGACGACGGCGACGCCGTGGACAACGTCGGTTAAAAAATGAACTTATATTTGACATACGAATCTCGCGATACTCGAAAGTCATTAAGTTTGTTTCTCGCGGTCAAAACTATCTCGAAACTGAACATGGAACACAGCGTTAAATTAGACATGGGAATCTAAAAAATTAGGCGTCGCCGTTCACGTTCTCCAGAAAACGCAAAGTTTGGTCATTTCACGATTTTGTTTTGCAGAGAACGCAAAGAAATTTACAAAGCTTTACAACACACGTGTACAGCCTTTGTCCTGCTCATGAAACCTTTTGTTTTGTGACGTTCCCGTTACCATTGTCGTTGTGGTTTTTTTTAAACTCAACTTATCTTTTCTGAGTAGAACTGGCACTAGAATGAACTACAATGAAAGAGAAAATGCACACAAATTTTATGATGATTCAGACCGAACCATTTGGAGCCTCATCCAGCTCTGCTATGGTTTTCTTCAAGGTTTTAAGCAATTCGTCATTTTCCTCTGAGGTCCCAACGGTAATTCTGACACAATCTTTGCAGTGGACTTTAGACCCTTGATAGCGAATCACAACACCTTTCTCTGAGGCCATTTTCTTGTAGATTTCATAGGCGTGGTCTATCCTCAGAAAAACGAAGTTGCTATCTGATGGAAAAATCTACAAAAAAAGACATGAAAGGAAAAATTAAATCACTTTATGCATCAGTCAGTTCATGGTCGAATATCTGGTTCGTTAAGCTTTTCACATATTTCAATCTTATCTGTCATTTGTGACCGTAAACTTGGAACCGCACCATGTGAAACCAGAAAACCCATGGGACCTTGCCTGTTCCAAGCGCTCAGTCAGTAGTAAACAGCGTAATGCAACTCTTGATTGTTAAGCAAATTCTCCTTGCCAGCACCTTGTATAGAGAGTAGTATGGAGAATATGCATGATGATGTTAGGGTGTAAGGAGTTAAGAATCTAAATGAAATACAGACATACAGCTGTAGATGTGTTCACTTGATGTTGATGGTATGTATTTGGTTTAGATAATTCAATAGTCCATTTCACAGTTGTGTGCTTGATTGCCAAGCCTTTGAACATGGGGGGGCTAAGGTTGACCTTGTTATGATACAAACCTTGTTGCTTTTCAAATGCAAATTACTTTGTTATCTTGCTAACTAGATACTGGTCTCTATCACGGCAAAGTCACCTTCAGCCTCACTCCAAATCAAAGGCTTGGCAACTAAGTACACAACTGTAAAATGGCCGATTAGGTTACATGTACTAATGTAACAAAGTCACCAGTTACCTTTCTCACTGTTGGGAGTTTCTCCAGCTCTTCAATAATCCTTTCTTTCTGTTCAGTAATGCTCTTCACATTAGCCTCCATAAGGTGTACATTATCTAGTGCTTTGTGAGCTACAGAAGCAGTGAGTTTGCTGATGTTATAAGGAAATTTCACTTTGTTGAATATTGCAATGATGTCTTCATGAGCAATGGCCATCCCAAACCTTTAAAGAGAAAAGGAATAGTGAATTTTTTTGTCTAATCAAACTCTCCAAGCTTAAAAAACTGTGTCAGAACAGGTAGTCTGAATCCTGCAAAACTTTGCAACATTTGACAAACAGGTTCTGCTAAAATGCACCATTTAGTTTCTCCTTTGTCTGTTAGTGGCTTGAGTGGAGAAAAAGCCCTCACATGGTATTTCAAAATCTAAGGTGGGATATTAACATCAAAATAAATTCTGTAGATTTTTTGTGATAAAAATCTCACCTTATTCCTGCCAAACCAAATGCCTTGGAAAAAGTCTGCAGAATTACTAAGCGAGGATATTTGTCGAGAAGATAACACAGACTACCACAAGTGCTGAAATCAACATACGCTTCATCAATCACCACTATTCCTTCAAATCTCTCAAGAAGTGCTATAATTCTGTCAGTTGCCAAAGTGTTGCCTGTTGGGTTGTTTGGGGAACACAAAAAAATCACATGGGTTTGTGGAGTTACTGCATCTACAACCTAAAAAAAAAAATGGCCAGAGGTTAAGTTCATCCCCTGTGGCTCAATATGAAGCTTGGTTAGAACTAGGGCCCAACTGGCATCTGAGAAACATGTCATCAAAGCCTTACCCGGTATCCCATTCACTGCAAAGATCTTGTTAATAATTCTCCTTACTGTCTACCATGCAACCCTCATTATGTTATTTCAGAGAATTTGGTATTGGATCAACTGATAATCTCCTAATTGATATTTTTCTTTATTCACATCACTTGTCTGCATGATATTGTATTGAGACTTGAAGGAGAAATTGTGTTTTGGTCTCTCATAGGAGTAAGAGGGTTAATTTTCTTTCTCTGAAATTTCTCCACCAATAGCATTCAACCTGTTATGGTATCATAATTAATTTCATTTATTTGTATAGGAACAATCAAAGGTAATAATAAAAATGAAACCAGAACTTGGAAAATGAAAAACGAACTGAGAACAATAACAACAAAATATTTCAAATAAGTAACTTCCCACTTTTTCAGCCTGAGGGTGAAAAAGTGAGAGTTTCTGATTACCATCATGTAAACTGAAGTTAAGACTAAAAGTGTCTTAGGCAGGAATGGTGTGATGTAGACTGCGTATATAAATATATACCTCGTCAACTGGCAAATGGAACTCTTCTGTCAGAGGAACTGAAATGACTTGCACATTGTTTATGTCAGCCACAACCTGCAAAAAGGTTTCCTTTTCAATAATCAAGCATATCTCATGATGAAACAAAATTTAATTAAATCTATTACAACTTCTCAGTTTACATAATCCTCAACTGTAAGGCAACAGTAAACATTTGCAGAGGGAGACAGTAGGAGAACTGGGCTCTAATCAAGAGGTCCAGGTATGAGACCAGGGTGCTATAATCATTGTGTTTTATCCTTGGACAAGACACTTTACACTCACAGTGTCTCTCTCCCTCTCCATCCAGGAGGAAAAAAGAGTACTAGTTATTAATATCAGCTACAGTGGGGGGGGGGGGGGGGAGGGGGGGGAGGGAAGAAGGAGTGGAGGGGGGTAGAGGGGAGAGATAGGAGCCTAACCTGTAATGAACTACCTACCAGTAGCATCCTTCTTGCTAGAGATACTAGAATAAGTTCTGGTAGTATGGGCAGGGCTGTCAACAAGTTTGAAAGTTGAGGAAGCATAAGGAATACTGGGCCAACATGTTATCTTGGTTGCCATGTTGTTTTGACAGAAACACACAAGGCAAGGAACTGAGAACTATCAACTTCTAATGTTCCTGGTGATCATCAAAAACTTTGTACAAAACCTTTGCACAAATTCTGAATTTATAATTGACTCATACACCTTAACCTAGCTGTTACTGGTAAACTAAAATGAGATGATTTATAACTAGCACTTATAATAGAATAAAGAGAAAGAAGCTGTGCTAAAAATGACAGATTAGCCAGCAGTTTTGGCCGGCTACCCGGCAACTCTTGAGTATGTACCACTTAGCCTGAGTGCTTACTCTTACTACTTTACTAGAAAGGGGAAACTTTTCAAGAGGTTCCCAGTGGCAGTCTTTGCAAAAGTTTTTCAATCTTACCTTATACATTCCATATGTAGGTGGGGTGATCAATAGACTTCCCTCACCAGGGGTACAGAACACCCTTACCACCATGTCAATTGCTTCATCACTACCCACTCCAAGAAATATCTGCTCTTTCCTCACCCCCCTGTACTTTGCTATTTTCTCCTTCAAATCAAAGTTGTAGGGGGAGGGGTAACGATTCATGTCACCTTCCATTGGAATGCATGATCCATATGAACATTCATTGGCATCCAGGAGAATGCCTGGTATCAGAAAAACAAGGAATGATTTTTGATTAATTCATGTGATAGTTAAAGAACATTTTATGTTTTTCTGCCATTTTTATCTCATGATTCATAAGTAAACTGTACTCCTAGCTCACTCTTTTCAGACAAATTTTCATTAGAAATAAAATATCGAAAAATGAAAAAAAAAGAAGAGGAAAATGGCTCTAACCCCATAACTCCCACGAGTGATCAAGAGATAATTTATCGTTAAACTGTAAATGCAAATCATTGGTGCTACAGTTTCATGTAATCTCTATCTAGCTTAACATTCATTTTCTTTCTTCGGATAAGATTTTAATGTAAAATGAGGTTTCGAATTTCTAACTACAACTACATAAAAATAAGGAAACTCTGAATAACTGACTGATCATTTACTGTTCGGAAGAGGATTTAAGTCATATAGCTCGTGCAAATGGAGTGTATTGCGTTACAAGGCGTTACTATTGTAAGGACATCTTCTGTACTCAGTCGTATTGTAAATATACTTTCCTAGGTGAAAGTAAAATGACTAATCACGAGGATGGCATGGTGAATAAATTACCTTGATTGAGTTGAAACGAAAAGGAGTCACTTGATCTATGAATATTTTACAGGGGGCAGCCATTGATCAATGACGATGAAATTGTTTCAAATCTTATCTCCCTCGACAACCAGCAAAAAAATTAAAACGAGAAGTTAAAAAACCGACGAGTTTAAATGCGCATTTTTCGATCGAAGCTCAGAGTTCCTGTCTTGCATAACGGTCTCGTAGGTGCATTGTTCTTCATTTAATAGCACAACGTGGTTTGCTCATCTAACACTACTATTTTTAAAATCAGATTAAAAGAGAGTTACCGTTTTCGTAATCATCCCTTGCACATCTGTAAGGAATCAACTTCAGTATATTTGGTCTAACCAGATTTTGCAAATCAAGCTGTAAATGACTCATGGTTGGTTTGTTGCTCTTAAGCTCAGTAGGCTACTATCCGCTGAGTCCACAATCTTTTACAGCGGTGTTTACAATAAACAAAATGGCGACTACGAAGGGAAGAAAACAGGCAAAGGCCAAGGATTCCTCGGTAATCTCGTCTGGTTTTCATGAGTTCTTTGAAAAAGTACCTGTTTATACTGAGTTTTGTTTCTTTCATTTAGTCCAAAGTGCTTTTACAAGTCATAAACACGTTGTTAAGCAGGTGAGTCCGAAACGAACTTTTTGCAGCTCGGAATTCGCAAAATTTTAGGCGGACACCACAGTTAGCTTAATCATGGAGACAATGCGTGAACTTTATAGATTATGCATCAAGCACCGTAGGAGAACTGCACGTTTAGATGGTATTTTTCTTGCATAATTCTTTTGAATCAAAAAAGAAATGTTGGAAATTGCGAGCCAGCTGTTCAATGGACATTTCCGCAATACTTTCTTTTGTAGTAAGGCTGGTTTGCAAATGTCGCGAAAATCTGCGATATTGCCAAACTGCGGAATACCATGCAGAGCAGGCTTTCGCTTGATATTATTTACAATTTTCATGAAAGCTCCTTTTCATTTGAAAATGACTTGGTAATGACTTAGACGGGAAGAAAATTATTCCCTTATTTCCGGCTGGGATTTCAAAAGTCCAAATTTTGTTAGGCGTGTGTCTGGTATCCTCATTATGTTTCGTTCAGTTCAAAGTGGATTCTTCTATTGTCAACAACTCTTATCTAGTTTTGTTGTGCATCGGCCTTTGTATTCTGAACTTTTAGATATGTGCAGGCATTATATAAAGCTGATACAGGGAATCTATGTTTCTTTTGTAAGGGGTGTGAGGTACCCATGGGTCAGTTGCTTTGATGAACACTTATTGGAATCATTGTAATATGTGAGGGGATTGAACTGAGGCATTGAAAGGAAGAGAAAAACGCTTAAATGAAAGGCAGTTCATACATAAATGATTGAAGTTTAAGGAAATTGCTCCCTATTGCAGAAACCAGGGAAGCATGAAGAACATAATTTGGCAAACACCATACACTTAATGTATGGTCCTGTGGGCAACTAGTTAGTTTTGTTTTCCCTCAAGTCCTGATGTTTTCCTCATCTTAGTCTCAGGAAACATCAGGAACTCTTGGGAAAACAAAACTAACTGTTTCCCTTGGGACCATACATTAATTGCTTTGTTATATATTTAGACTTTCCATTAAACAATCATAAGGCAAAAGGATGCTGTTGTATTCGGCACGTGGGCAACAACTGCGCAATTGTATCCCATTCAGGACACATTTGAATTTGATTAGGGGCTTGTGACCAAGAATCAAACAATTATAGTGCTTGTTTTGTTGAGTGAAAGTCCAGGTATATGACAAAATTCATTGTCTTTTGAGACTAGGGCTTTAATTTATAGTAGTATTAAGTCGTATGAGAAACTTTCCAAAGCCTGCTTGCAGGAGGGTAAATTTTTCCTATTGGTCATGAGCTATGTTTGGAAACAGTTTTGTATAGGAGCTTCATAATGTTAGGTGAAGACATTGGTGATTGATTAAAGAATAATACATATTGTTATATCATATGATGAAACATTGTACAGAATTGATGGTTTATGACGTCTAGGTGTCTAAAACTGACTGATTGTGTTGTTCTTACCTGTCAATGTACTTGGACCAAACAAGTAAAAATAGAAATAAAATTTGTTCATTTTTTGATCAGTGATAATGCAGAAAGAAGAGTTATTGAAAGAGAAAGATTGCAACATGAACTGAATGAATATGACGACAAGCTTAACAGACAGGTGGAGGGTAAGGCATTCTTTGTTTTAGGAAAAGTAAAGATCATGACAAAGTTTTGTGCAAAGGAATGTATTTGTATGGTGTGTATACAGGGCAGCACAATTTTTTTATTTTCATCTTTAACTTAGAGTGACAGGCTCTATATAAAGGATTTATATTTTTGGTTTAAGGAGTTGAGCATGTTAGTTAGAAATATTTTAATCTTTTATGGGTTTCAGAGAACTGAAGCTAAATTTAGGTTGGCAGCTATGTTCTATATTTCTCGTTCATTTATAAATGTGGTTGAAATGAATGTAAGTGTTGTTGTTTTTTAAAATTATTTTTTGCTTCATTTGTTTCTGTGTCATGATTATTTTCTCTTCTTTTTATTCTGAGTTGTTCTAGTTACATGTATCTGTTCTGTCCTAAGTAAAAGTAATGTAAAATTTCCTAGAATACAGCAGAAGGCTTAAGAACAACAAAGAGCATTGAAATTGTGGTCCACTTCTTGAGAAGTGTAATTACATGTTGGTGCATGTGATTGAGGGATGGATTGAACCACATTTTACATGTAACTTTTGAATGATTTGCCCTCCTGCAGCACACCAGGATCACTTGAAATCAAGCATTCAAACATTTACTGGAATCTCAACAAGAATTGAAGGTCTGTTTTTGTGACTTTGGGGCAATAACCTGTATTTTGAAATCAGGTTAAGATGAGGGGTGTTTCTTATGATACATTTTTTCCTTAAGTCATATTAAGGAAAAGATGTATCATATAATGAAATTATAGAAATAAAGTTGCTATTATAGAAAAGGGTTTTTCTTTTAACCCTTCTGTTTAAGAAAGTAAGGGAGGAGGGGGGACAGTTATGTGAGGGAGCTACTTATTTGGAATTATGGCCTTGGGACTGGGTTTGTATTTGGTTAGGGTGCCTATTAGAGCATAAAAGGCACTTATTGGAGGAAGTGTGTTAACACACAGGTGAGATTGTCAGATTAGACCAGGATTTCTTTGTTTTATCAAGCTTTTTAATTCAGGGGCTAATCTTTGGATTTTTATTTCAAAATATACACAGCATCTCTTCAGAAAGTGAAAGTTCTTAGAGAGAATTTGTTAGCATGCAAGTCATTAC
The DNA here is from genome assembly GCF_964200805.1 of Pocillopora damicornis. Classification (NCBI taxonomy): domain Eukaryota; kingdom Metazoa; phylum Cnidaria; class Anthozoa; order Scleractinia; family Pocilloporidae; genus Pocillopora; species Pocillopora damicornis. The sequence goes on from NC_142671.1 coordinate 31,693,199, forward strand.
TGCACTGCAAGAGGGAAGAATTGAAAAAGTATTGGATGGATGGCTTGGAGTACAATGAAGTTTTAAATCTTTTAGACAGAATGTGAGTAGTTTCCTTTTGTATTATCAGACTAGGCAGCTTTATACATGCATGTTGACCGAAAGGATGGTAGTCTATTTTCAAGGGGTAAAAACAGTGTTTTGCACTCAGCTTGCACTCACAACTCAGTTTTGATGGAATATTGGTTTTAAGACCAGGAAATTAGATTTACTTCCTTATCTCAATCTTGTCTTCTTCTGTAAGGATTTGAGAAACAGATCATCTGGGTGTAGGCTCTTGTAAATAATAAACAATACATGAAGTATGGTTCATTGTTAGCATAACAAGGGGTGAATTTCATCAAATTCTTCTCCACCGATTCATTTAACTTTTTACTCCAAACATCAGCATCCATATTTTCCATACTCCATACTCTTGAAACATTCCCTTTAGAACTGACAGGATAATTTGTTAGATATGATCATTTCCTTTATTTTTTGTGACCTTAATTAGATGCTTGTAACTCTTGTAACTCCAAAGGGTTATTAATCATCAAGACCTCAGTATGCATGCAGTACTCGTACTAGAATTTTAAATTATTTTGTTTTGTTATGTGTTGTGATGTGTAAGTGTGATTTTCAAGGATTTTTTACTGAATCAGAAAGCTCGCTGTAGTGCTGCAGAGTCAGTGTTGGTGGCTGTCTGTGAGAATTTAGCTCGTAGTTTGCAACGGGTTAAATTTTCACGGCAAGCCACCTCCACTGCAGTGGATACACAACATGTAGTTGTTAAGTGTAGGTGACTATTCATTCAGCATGTATGCACTGAGTTACATATTCACATGCACATGGCTTCTCAACTGGAATGCTTTCGAACAGGTCTATAGAAGAGGTGATGATAAGAGTTATACTAGTAGTAATAGCCTTTTATTCACAGTATCTCTATCAAATAAACATGGCTTTTCACTGGACTTGTGTAAACTAACCCCACATTGAGGAACAATGAAATAGTTTATTAAAAACAAAGCTGTTTTCAAGTAATAAATTTAAAGTCTTTTCTTGTCTAAAAGCTGTATCATCTACATGTAAATCACACCAAACTGAAGAACCCATTAAAACCCTGCAAATATAGCAGTTGCCAGCTCAGATCTTCATATATAATCCTGTGTCTACCCTCTCTTTGTATTATTGTTTTTCTTATGTTTAGAGATCAAGTGAAGAATGTCCCTGAACAGATTGAGAAATATAAGAAAAAGAAATATTACCTGCATGCTACAGAGCTTCTTGTGTCTACGGGTTTGTACTCTCATGTTTTGTTTTAAAAAGAATAAGAGGGATGGTAAGTCTTAAGCTCAGTAAAGTAACAGAGAAAGATGTTTTTTGTCTTGTCATGAGTGCAACGAGACAGAAAACATCTTTCTCTGATCCATTCTATTTTGCCTGTTCAGAAAGTATGTTATTATCCATTTGAAGGTTAACTTGGTTTTGTTAGTGTTAAGTATGAGAAAAGAGTGCTCCATGTACATGTACTCAACTGCTGTATAGGACAATAGTCTATTGGATTTATTACTTGACTTTCACACTTTCTCTGCTTTTGCTGTTATTTTAGTGATACCTAAATGTATTGTAAATGTACATGTTCTTCCTTGTAGAGAGATGCATTATTAAATTAAAATAATCATGAACACAAAACAGTACCTGCCCTGGGCTGGAACAAGGAGCTATAGAACTGGATTCTGGTGCACTTGTCTTCAGAATGATCCCTCACTATTTCAGTTATGTTATCTCATTTAGTGATGAAAAAGGGTTTAAGATAGAGACACATGTAGCTAGAGATACAACTGTGCATGATATTTTGAAAAAAATGTATGGGGGGCAAGGGGGACATAAAATGATCTTAATTTTTATTTATTTGAATGTCTATTTCTTCAGTTTCTCTACTAGAAGGAAGTTTGTCTGGAGTGGAAGCATTGAGACATCTTCGTCTTGATTTACAGTCACGCAAAAAGGCAAGTGTTCAAAGCTTGTTCAACAAATTGAGCTCATTTTAAGACCACTATTACTCGTCTTGATTCTTCATTGTGCATGGATTTAAAGTTCCTGATCAGGTTGATAAAGTTCAGTATTTTGTTGTTAGGAATACTGTGTAGGTACGTGTACCCTGTGCAACTATCTTGCTCTGTTGCTTTAATTTGTATCACTGTATGATTTCTAACTGAGATTTCAATCTTATGTTGATGTACTATGGAGAAGTTTCCAGTGGTGATAGTGATCCCTAATAACCTTGACTTTACTTTAATCACACTGCTTGTACTTAGAGCAAGGGGTACCACAGGCAGTAAATTTTACTAGTTACTGCCTGAGAAGGATCACACTGCTATTAGGAGTACTCTAGGTTTGGTTCTAAGAGGTTCAGTCGGAGAGTTTACTGTGACTGTAACAATTGTTTTTATGATTTTATTTTTGTCCTTTTCCTCAGGTGGAGCATGAGTTGCTGATTAAAGAATTGACCACTCATCTGTATTTGAAGTCAGAGAAAAGCAGAGAAAAGAGAGCAAAACTGGTGGCATACATGACAGACAGTGCTGCTTTGGCTGTAAAAGGTACAAGTACACACTGTGCCTATGCTACATACTTAGGTTGTTATTGTTATATTTGAGTGATTGGTTACTAAAAGGAAAGAACCATCCTTGGGATAAATTTATAGTTACATGTCATGTAAACAAATTGTGTCAAGGTCGAAAGCGTTAAATTTTTTGAAGTAAATCAAAGAATAAAATTTTTGCAGAATCTTAAATTCAAATCTAAATATGATTGTGGCAAGATATGCCCATGCAAAAATTTACTACTACTGACAAGTGTCTTTTCAACAGAATCATCGTCCAGTATTGGGTCATCTGGAGGACTCTTTAAAAAATCCCATTCTCGCACTGCTTCAAGTAAGATGTGAACAGCAATTCTCCCTTTCAGTTGTTATGCATTATTTTCTTTCTTGGTTACCGGTAGTTGAAAGAATTTGTGTTTATAAGATGGCATCTTCTAGCTGAAAATTTTGTCAATTCTAGTCATTTTCTTGCTTGATAATGCATTTAGCTTGCTAAGAGATGTTACATGTACTGAAATCTCTTCTGGGTTGAAGGAGTTAAAAAAAGGTCTAGAACTACTTGATGATGTTAGCTCTCTAGCCAAGTAACATTCATTACCATAATTATCATGATCATTGGTAAAGCTTAAAATTGTCATGATCAGTGATTTTTTCTTTATATTCATGGTACACCAGTTGTACTATCATTGCTCTTTGGTGTTATGACCTTGATGGGTATGGGTGTAGTGCATCACAACACAATAAGCTTGTGATATCACCATTAACATTCCTATTGAAATATTTTACATTGCTCTACTTTTACTTTCATCTACTTTTACTAGCACTTCCAAAAACTAATGCGAGCAAGCAAAGAAAGATTTACTGCATTTCACTTTTTTTAATTTCTACAGACCCTGTTAGACAAACCTACATTTATTTTTGAATTTATCTCTTTGGAATGATTATTATCTTGTAAAAAAATTGAAGTCAAGTTAATTTTTTTCCATACATGACATACATGGTAGTTGTAAAAATTGAATCTCTATTATCTAACAAGAGGTGCTTATGATTATGCTTGTGAAAGGTGTTTTATTACTTGGTAATTGTAATTTTCAGTGTGATTACTTTTTCAGGATCATTTATTCTTTCTGAAACAATATCTTCAGATGATTCTCTTTCTTCAACTGAGGTGAAAATAAGAGAATTAATTGTATATAATTTAATATTTGTGCAAACTGTCCATGTCTAAAGACAGCCTTCTATAAGTTGATACATGTAAGTAATATATGTAAGCATCAAGGGAAGTTTTATTATGCAATTCCTTTTTTATATATATTAAGCTCATAGTGAGAAGTATTAACCCTCTGACCCCTAAGAGAGACTGTTGTCTAATTTTTCCCCACGGTTTCACCCCTGAATCAAATATTATAGTCATGAGAAGAGTGTTAATAAGATGGATATGGCTTGATTTGACATTAAATTCAGAGAAGAAGAATCTCTAGAAACATATTGGGGATAGTACTAAGATATTTAGACCTTAGCACATATTTAGATTTGGGGAATGAACAATGATGAAAAGAACAATGATGTAAAATATATTGTTCTGTCTTAGGTCACTGAAGATCTCAATACTGACCCTGAGGCTGACAGTAATCACTTCATGATCGTGATCATAGAGTCCCTATCTCTTCTTGGGAAGATCCCTGAAGCACTAGAGGTATCATAATTATGTATACTTTTCTGTTTATGCAAATTAAGAGCATATCTCTTACTAGTACAATCATAACCATTACAATTTCTTCAAATGTGAGTGGTACATAAGCTGCTGTATTTTTCACTTGTCATTCTTAACTGTTGTAATTGGACAGAGTAATCAGATGGTTGGTTGAAATCAGACACCTGTAATTGAACAGTTGAAGTAGCCAATCATACTTTGTCCTTTCAGCCAAATCCACCAATCACAGAATTGATCACAATAACCATAGCACCAACCCCATCCTGAAAACTAGGGAATTTCCAAATTGGAGGAATTTTTTACTTAAATAGACACTGTCCTTAATGGAAACGTTTCTCCTAAATTTATCTGTCTTTTTGTCAGAAATTATAATTGTTATGATTAATTGGTAATAGGACTTTGTGTTGTCCAATTATCTCTGTAATCATACTACTGATTGATAAATGGGACTCACTTGTATGATTTCAGACTGAATTGGAATCTACCCAGTCCTCTTGCCATTAGTAATTGCCCAGATTATTATAGAGATTATAAGCTTTGGTTGGTCAAGGATTCTGTCCCATTTCTCTATAATCACCAATGCAATTATAGCAGTGGTGCTATTTCAGCACCACTGTTATTATAGAGACTGTTATTATGCAGCAACTGTATATGCAGGTCACTTGTTGGGTGCCTGGCCAATGAGAAGGAAGAGAAAAAGGAATTAAATGGCATAGAAATGACACCAATGAGACCTTCCATGTATGTGAATTTGGATTATTGAAATTTAGTGGGTATAATGGTATAAACAAAGGGTTAGTGAACAGGCAGCAAACTGGTTTCATTTATTGCCTCAAAAAGGTTTCCTGTAAACAGGAAGTAACATATTCCCTACTGGTTGATGTAAAGACCTTACAAATGTATAAAAGTTAATCAATCCAAACAAAATTTACCCTTCCTCAAGTTTTGCTGCTTGCTGCTTTGATTTGACAGGCAATCAAAAAGCGAATGAAGATAGAGATGTCATTAATTATCCATAGGGCTACAACACTTGTTACTAAGAGGTAGGAGGTGTCATTTTTGTTCAAGAATGTATATCAGTTTGTATTCAAGAATGTATATTAGTTTTCTGAGGTTAGAAAGGTACTTCTTTGCACATTCACAAAATGGTTGTCATGCTTGAATTGTAGTAGTAATTTAATTGAGCATGGTTAACTTATTTTGTAGAGTGCTGAACTTTTGTGCAGTAGGTTGAGGGTTCAGGTCCCAGGCCGGCCAACACTCAGGGTCTTCAAATTGTTTATACAGGCCCCCATTTAAACTAGCTTTAAGAGCTGAACTGAGCTAGTATTGCAAATTAATGAATTAAGAAGAGAGTTTCTCCAATCAAATTAGCCCTCTGTGTAACTTGGAATACTTGATGTCTGATAATGGGATTGTATTTAAACCCCAGGTTTTTATTTTTCCTCATTCTCTTTTTTTCTCTCCCTCTTTTTTCCCCTTTAAATTAACTTTTGGATTCTTGAACAGGATTGGACAACCTGGAGAGATCATACTTCAACAGGTATTTGCATGTATTTAGTACAATTTGTCTTGGATTTTCCAAAATTAATTTTGATACATGTAAGTAAAAGATCTTGTACCATACCGACTCTCCTGTGGCAAGTTGGAGCCTATTGCATTTTTGGAAGAATGAATCTACAAGGAATGATGCTACAGGTACTCCTCCGGAAAAAAGTTGCAAGTCCTTTGCAGGTCATCCACTTTCCCCAGCTCGCGACATGATTTCATGTTTTGCTGACAGTTAAATGTTTCTGTTTAATCCTTCATGAAAAGACGCTGACGAGTTACTGAGAGAGAATGATGTCTTGCACAATGAAGCAATTTTTTTACCAAGTGTCGAAACTTATTCAGGAGGGCATTGGTTTCGGTTTACTTTGTTCTGTGATTGGTCCAGAAAACTCGCGTCACTCACTGGACCAATCACATGCAAAACTAACAACTTGGTCGCCCGCGTTTTCCCACGTTTGAGGCGCTGAGCTTGTTTTCACTTTGAGTTCCCATTGGCTCTTTGGGTTATTTTCCTTTTATCTGAGTGGCCGCTGTGAATACTTTAATTTTGGTTTTTACGATACTCGATCGAAAAGCGCTCAAACACAACCCAGTGACCCTGGATAAAGCTCCCAGCGGGACACTTTATGTGACGGCCAGCATATTATAAACATTTTATTATGTCGTCTCCCAGTAGAAAGTAACAAAGAGTTTTTCTTTAAATTTTCAGAATCAGCCTCATTACCTTTTGGAACTCTTAGAAGTGGTGTTCGACTTGTTCAGAGCCGTGGCACATGCGCATGACACAATTCTTTCTGCAATCCACCGAATCATTGTAAGGAATGAGTTTTCTTTGTATTTTAAATAAATAAATTATATCACTATTTCTCAGGTTGCTGTTGTTCCATAAATGCCCCGTGCCGGCTATTTAATTGTTTTTGTCAAAAAAGTTTCAAAATATAGGATTCTATGAATATTATTGTGCAACTTTGTAGAAATGTTATTTCAAAAACGAGTTATTTGGTTAAGTGCTTCGTGCCTTGCCGCTGAGCTACTGAGTATATGATGGTGAGCCGGGCCACGATCCGGCTCGGCTCTTGAATTGTCCCCAGTAGTTTATATGACAAATGTTTGGGATACAAGTTAGGCAGACTGATCTTGATCCCTTCAATTGTAGGAAGGAAAAAGTTCCTTGGCGTGAAGTTATGGACAGTATTCCATGCATTCTTACAAAATGTTGAATTCCTTGTTGCCAACGTATTCATCAGATTATGCAATAGTCCCTTTGCGAGGTTACAGTAATGCATTTTGTCACACACAGCTAGGTGTTTGGGAATATGTTTTAAAAGAACTTTTGTAACAACACAAATGAATCATCGCAATAATTGAGAAGAGAGGCAGTAGGGATGTGAACGCGTTGGGTTCATCTGTCTGTTCTTGCTTGAGATATACCGTGTCGTCCTTGAAAACCTTGTGATAATTTTCCAAGAACGTCTAGTTAGTGATGTAGTGCTCTTTTCCATTTTCTTTTTGCAGAAGACGTCAGATACGCCGATTGATTTAGGTACGTTCTAAAATATAATTTACTTGTGTGTTATTTTTAAACTGTTTGCAACTCCTTGTAACATACCATAGTGATGGAAAGCTACAAACCTATTTTAAAACAATTTTTATTAGATATCTCATCCAGTGGCAACCTGATTTGGCAAATTTTTGAAAGTACTAGCCATTCCAAACATAGGACTCTCTTTAGCTAGTGCAAAACCGGCCTTTTAATATGCACTTATTGACCGAGTGCGTGGGTCACTGGACGAGAAAATAATTGGCCCCATGTCATGAGGTGCAGACCCGCAGCTCTTAGTCGTTACTTGATGACCGTGGGCCAAATATTTTCCCGTCCGGCCCGACATCACTCAATCAATGAGTATTTTACCATATGACCTCAGTTTTAACCCTTTAACTCCCACATCAAATTTGTAATTCTCGTTACTGTCAATGTTATGTTGTTCAGAGAATTTAGTATTGGATCTACTAGTTATCCCTAAATGGTTGTTTTTTCTTTATTTTCATCACTTATCTGGTTGATATTGTATTGATATTGTAAGGAGAAATTCTTCCTTGGTCACTTATGGGAGTTAGAGGGTTAACTCTTCCTTTCTATTCTACCCGCCTCGGCTTGCGAGCAGGCCTTCGTTATTGGCGCTGCAGGATGCACGTTTCTTTGCCCGCGGGAATATTGAAGACGAGTCGAAGAGAGTTTTGCGGGGGGTCTGGCGTGAGTGCTAGACCCTTACAGACTCCTCCTGTGCTCGAAGCCTCATACTTCCTCGCGGGTGAAGAAACACTCGGGCCGAATCACTAATGATGAGGGCCAGCTCGCAAGCTATACTTGCCTCTCTTGGGCCCTTACGCCGGGTTGTGGGTCCTTCTCTAGCCCTAATCGCACCAAATGCGTACAGCCCTCGTATGTTTTTTTTGCGGGGATGTTTTCCAACAAAAGTGCGGACTGGGCTGAACGGGTCTCACTATAATAATAGTTGTTTGGGTCTTTACAATATTGTGAACACAGATTAGGCTAGAAATTGCTCAATTTTGATGGAACCATTTTCTTTCTTAGTTGGGAAGTTAAGCAAGTTGACCCTTCCTCTTTTTGTTATTAGGAGATACAGACATTTACACCATTGACGATGTTTGGTCTGAGATTCAGTTTGCTGTAAGTGGAAACATTTTGTACCGAAGATGTAGGATCACAAAAGTGTAGGGTTTTTGTTGCATTCGTTCTCCTGATAGTAAAATTTACTTTCAGATCCAAGTATTGCTGGGTGACTACTTAGATGTTCAAAACACTGCAACACAGCAAACTTCAGTGAGCTTTACTGAGTCATCAAGGTAATTTTCTTATCTTCGTAAACGATGCTATTAGAGCACTTATGTTTTAACATAGTTACAGCAAGCGGGAAGTCGGATAGTGCAGTGGTGAGAGCGCTCGTCTTCCACCGCTGTGGCCCGGGTTTCGATTCCCTGAACTGGCGTAACATGATGGTTGGGTTTTGTTGTTGGTTCTCGTCCTTGCCCTGAAGGCTTATGTTCGGTTCCTTTCGGTTTTCCTCTTCACAAAAACCAACGTTCCTAATTCCTATTCGACCAGGAGACAGTGGACAGGTAGAGTTACCTCGAGGAAAGTCCACGACTAAATTCCCATTATTATTATTGTTATTATTGTTATTATTGTTATTATTGTTATTATTGTTATTATTGTTATTGTTATTATTATTATTATTATTATTATTACTTATTATTACGAAGGAAAAATATGCGAGGTGCCGGTGGTGGGAACTTAAGTCACAGAAATCAAACTTTTTATGAAGGCGAGGGAGAACGCGAGGGATAAAGTTGCGCATTGTTTGAGTTTGCGTCGGATTCATTCGGAGGATAGAACAAGTTTTCTGCATCGATCTCTCAGGAAAGCGAAAAACCAGTGCAATTCCAGAATCCTTTTTGATACTTGTATGGAAATTTTGTCATTTTGATTTGTAAAACTTCATTGAACGGTTCTCACTGATTGCATTTAGTTTTTAAACAGTTGAATAAAGCTCAATAATGGTCTGTTTATTTCCTTTTTCCTAGTGATGTGGCAGCATTCTTTTCTCTTAGAAGAAGAGGACCTCTGAAGTCTGACGAACGGGTAGGATTACTGAGTCTTATTCTTCCTCTGCTACTTCATTTTACCATATTGGCGCATCGGAACGCTCAGAATATGCCCCCGCATTACATCGTAAAACGTGGTAATAAAACAGATGAAAAGCGGAGCAATAAAAAAGCCTCTTAGAACGATCCAAACTTGTTTTGCTTTTTCTCCTTTTCTCAGGCTTCACATTACAAGATGTACCTTAAGACGCTGCAGATTTTTTTGTGCGCTGTTATTAACACTTAAATGGTTTCATTCGTGTTCTTTTCTTCTTTTGCGCGGCCTTACGCGATCTAGACGAGGTTCAGATGAGGTTGTAAGATATATTTCGAAAACTAGAAGCCAAATACGTGAAACAACCAAAATCCTCCGACTCCTTCGTCGTTCGCTCTGATAAAGGGCTAACGCTCGAAACGTCAGCTTTGAAACTCTCTACGGTGGCCAGTTTACGTTAGTAACTCCTTGATAATGCTAAATTACCCTGTTATACTCTCCCACCGATGCAGCACCACAGTTTCTTTAGAAACTTACCCCCTTTATTCATTTGCTTTTCAGACCCCACTGTATCGTTTTGAAGGTTCCTCGTCAGCTATCAGTATGAATACGTACATCCGGGAGAGGCGCCAAGAATGCATGGCTGGTACTGCGGTATGTAGAAAAATCTTTGATCTAAAAGAGTCATCAGGGGACTGGGTACAAATGGTTTTAAAGCTGAAATTTGCCACTTCTAAGCGTTCCAAGCCTTAGGGGCCAGTCATTCTTAATCGCCTGAGGGGGGAGGGGGGGAGAGGGGGGGGAGTGTGGAGGGGGAGAGGGGTGTGGAGGATTTTAAGGGGATCATATGGTTTTCAGGGTAACGGAGGAAGGATAAGTCGTCGCGACAGAGTGTAAAAGGGGGATTATGGAAAATTGGCTGCTAATTAGCTACCAGTGAGAGGTGATAATAAGAATATTACAGAGCCTTAAAGGGGAATGAGGCAAATTTTATCGTGAAACAACCAAAATCCTTTGACTCTAGCTGTTGAATAAAAAAATGACTTGTCTCTTACATAGTTATTGACTTTGTAGAGTTTTGTAACCCTTTAACTTCCATAAGTGATCAAAAAAAAATTTTACAACATCATTACAACTCTAGTTTGCAAAATTAGCAAACGTTCAAAATTAGTGAATGTTGTGATCCTCTTTCTGCGAGACTTAATTTTACTGTGCGATCGATGATAGCAAAACTCCGTTTAAAGACTCCCTAAACTCGTTTACAACGTGGCTAAATCGATTAATTTTCAAACCTACTATGACAAGTCTTACTCTCAGTAACAATGTATGCTGTGCAGTGCATTGCGAATAGGAGGAGCCAGGGGACGCTCTTCTTCTCATTCTCTGTTTTCGCGCGGAGCTGATTTCATTGTATTCAGTCATAGCGTACGTTTGTGTCCCTTGCAAATAAATACTACTTCGTCTTCTATTAAAACTTTTAGAATGAAGATGACGATGACACTTATGGAGTGCCGCTACACAACACCAAGCCACAGCTGTTATGTAAACCAAACCCAAGGAACATTACAGGTGAACTGATCACAAAAATCCATGTGAATCGAGGTCGTGATGACATACTTTGCGTTGTGATGATAAATTTACGGATCGATGTCAGTCCCTGAGCAACTGCGCGCTTACCCTTCCTCTAAGCCAGCGTTAACCCCAACTTGTAATCATTTGACTGTTGTAGAGTTCAGGGAGGGAAGGGTTAGGTGCGCAGTTGCTCACACATTGTCCTTGTTCGGAATTTTCAATCGACTCTGTTGATATTTTTCTTGAAACGATTTACCGTGTTTGTTTACCTCGCTAACGTTGGCTTTCCTTGTTTTTTTCTCAGTTGTCTTCTGCCCTCTGATGTCCTTTGTCGGTGAAATAGAATCAGCCATTAAGATACACGGAGAGTAAGTGTGCTGTAGTTACTTTCTTTTCTACCTTCCTGTCTTTACTTACTACTTGAAAACGTTGTCAACTTGACAAATAGATTCCATGTTTCCGTTCATCTGTTTAGTATAGTTAATCACATGATTTCGAGTGAAATTTGGAATAAATAAGCAGGAGTAAATTTTTTCAAAGACAAAATTGTACGATCCCATAGGGCGAGTGCAATTTGTGGTCTTAAAAAAAAAATATACAAGTGTACATTTATTCCAAATTGCACGAGAAAAATCATGTGATCACTTACTAATAATGTACGTGAAAAAAATACGAGATAGCTTATCATAATTACGCAGAAGCAAGGCGCGCGCATCAAGTGCAAAAATAATTGATTCAAACCCAGCAAGTGACATTGCGCGTTCGGTCAAAACAACACTTGAGCTCTAAACTAAAACATCGCAGTAACGGCTTGAAAATGCAGACGAACTCATGGGACACTCGGAAAACCATAAACAGAATAGGAATGAAAGAGGCTAACGGACTTTTGGAGTTGTTTTTGGGACAGCTTGGAGAAACTTTGGCCCAGTCTTGTTCACTTGTAACTCTGAATTTTACTGGAGAGGTGACTCGAGGAAAATCTCCATTTTTCATGTGGAGTACAATTTACCAGTGAGAGGCTGTGGCTCTGTTATTTCAATGCTAACTTTACTTCCTCCAAAACTTTACAACATTTCTTTTTAGGATGAGATGCACTCTATATGGTTTTATCACCGACTACGTGAAGGACATTTTTATTGAGGACATCCTCTTTCATATTCTTGAGAAGTTGAAAGAAGTAACCGAAGGTAAGACTCATTGTACTAAAGGAAAAAAAAGAAAAAGAAAAAAAACCGCAGAACAGAGTTTGAAGATTAGAAATGCTACAGTGGCGAAAGAAGTCGCTTTCGCCTTCTGTGACCAGGGTTCGATTCTCGGAGCAGGCACTACGTGGGTTGAGGTTTTTTGTTTTTCACAAGTGCGAAATGAGAACCAATAACCATTCCAACAACGCAGTAGTGCGCCTCCCGCTGAAGGTGGAAAGCGGAAGCTTTCGCTGCTGCGCCTTCCGTTATTCAGTTTATCCGAATTCAGACATGCGCAATGTTCAAATTGGCCTCCTGACTGAATGTAATACTCAAGCGATTACAGAAAGCGCTAACATGCTGTTGCTGGTTATTGAATTTTTTTGTTTGCTTTCTTTGTCGATAGACACGGACACATTTCGAAGGACCACTGATGCAAACATTTTGAAGCTCTTGGGAGCAAACAGACCCCTTCTACAGGTAGGTTTTTGTTTTTTTTTTGCTTAATCTTTCGAGCCTACTAGCTTATCAAACTGGAGCTTATCCCAGTTTTTTATTACGTGAAGCAATAAGCAGTAAAAAAAACTGATTCTATTCCATGGCAGGTTTCTTTTCCCACGTTCCACTCCCTCAGCAAAGAATTAATGTAAAAAAGAATTTGTCAAGTTTCTTTGAACGTTCACCGCTACCCAGTTGAACTTCCGGGTGCAGAGAGGCACTTTGAGAATGAAGTAGTTTACCCAAGCTACAGAGTGACCTGCTAAGGGCTCGAACCCAGACCTCTCGATTCGGCCGGATTTCAACGCGGTCACCCGCAACTCAAATACTGCGTCTCCCTGTAAAACCTGACAATATTTCAGTGTCGGGGTTTTCAATTAAAGCTGGTTACCGGCGGTTTCCGCTTGGTTATTAGGCCTCTTATGGTCGTCTTTTAAGGATTTATTTATAAGATCTTTACGGCCTCTTTTTAGTTCAATACCGCCTTTTCTACGAACGGTAGTCACGTATGATAAAAAGAATTAATTAAAACCCTCTTTTGTTTTACTTTTAATCGACTCTAGTGCTTTTCCCTTGTCTGACTAGAGCACTGCGACTGTAGAACAACTGATACAGGATCTTAAGAATCTTATGCACAGCTTACCAAACTACTCGCCTCAGTTTGTTGAAATGGTTTGCAAAATGCTGACGATTTTCAAGAATCGGTGTGATAAGACATACAAAGGTAAGTTCTATCGCGTGGTGTCCTCTTCTGCCAACTTGGTAAAAATTGTTATTTCAATTACAACCTCTTTTGTTTATCTGCAGATCTGCTGAAATACAGCATGGATGGTGACAGACACACTCGTGTTTTCAGCGCCAACTGGACCAAAGACGAAGACATCAGTCGCTGCTTGAGGTAAGGAAGTGATCAACAAGTAACTTCTCCCTATAATATTCATACATTATCCAGCAAACAGGTAGAAGAATATTCAAACTTATCACATAGAAAATTGTTATGGTGTCCGAATACCAAATTCCCGTAACTAATTTTATAGGAAATGTGTAGCAGCCAGAGGGGAGAATTAACAATCAAATCTTGGGAGTTAAAAGGTTCAGGCTCAGGAACCTACCGTTTCAGCCAAGCTTTATCCCGAATCTGCAGGACTAAGGATATTCAAGGCTTTTAATAAGTTTGAAATTGAAGGAAATGAGAATTAAGAGGTGGTAAAGTTCTCGTGAATGCCATGTTATTTTATTAGGCGTTCCACGAAGTTCGATTGAACCTTTGGTAAATTATGTATTCAATTCCACTTGATAAATGGCCGCTGTGCAAGGGGCTTCAGTGGTACTTCAATGTATTGACGATTTTTTATCAACTTTTGTGGTAAATGAGGTGAAAGTAGCCGACCAAGTCGGCATACCAGCCGACGGTCTTTTGCTGCATACAAGCTGTCATTGTTTTACGACTCCTCTTAGAAGGGAAAACTAGTCTTTCCTAAGCTGGTGACCATGTTCCTTGATAGTTTGTTGGCGCATCTTTGTACTCTTTGGTTGAGAGAGGCATTGTGGGAGTTCAGTGCCGGCGGGTTGGTTATGAAACGCAACACTGGGACCCTCCGAGAGTCCGAACATAGACCCTTCTGTTCAGAGTCTAGCATCCCAAGCGCTACGCCACCTCGTCTCGACATTACCTTATCGTATTTGACTTTTGATTCAAAAGAGATATTGAATGGAAATAGATCAGTAGACTTTCGGTGTAGAAGGAACTTAGTGCGAGGCTGTTTGAGCCTGGCTAACTGTTGCTCTGCCCTGCAGGTCCTTACCAAACTGGCCTGGCCTTCAACAACATCACTCGCATCGACAAAGACAGGTTAGAGTTCAGCTTAGCCCTGCAAAGCGCTTGAGGGTTACTTTGATTGGATCGCATTTGAATGAACCAACCGTTTTTGTGCACCCTTAAAAAGAGACGTTATTTTTTTCATGGTCGTTTCAGTTTTACAATATCCAGAACCATCCAAATGGTAATCCTGCCGTAGAAATTTCAAACGCACCAATTTTTCTTGTAAAGGATACAGTTCAAAAAGTATCAAACGAGCTAACAAACAAACAAACAGAGCATGTCCTGGAGTTTTTCCAAATGTCTTCTTCAGGTAGCCATTTGAAATTAACCTTAATTTGAGTTTAAGAATTGCTGTTAACAGAGTGGTAACTTTTTTAATCGTGAGGTTGATCTGGAACGATTCTTTTGTCTCAGGAAGATGGAGAACAAGATATTGAAGCTGCAAGGAAACGAAATCAAAAGGTAACGAGGGCGCTTTTTGATTGAGAGTTTCCATCATAATTTATCATAATGGTCAGTTGTGGCAAAGGTATAAGTCGCAAAGGGCGTACGGCAAAATCCCTTTCAAGTAAGAACCAACCAAAACGCTCGGATTTACCTCCGGACTACCTTGCCATATAATAATACTTTTTATAATTATTTTATTACATGATTGTTCTTATTATAAATGATTATTTGCACGATTATGATTATTTGATTCACTTGCACGGTATTTGTGTACAGGAGACGGACATACTGACTGACAATCTGGCCAAGCATCTTCTGAATGATTCTGAGGTGTTGTTTGAAACACGTGATCACAGAACACTGGCAAACCTTCAGGAGAGCATGGTAGGAAAACACATCACGTGTCTCCTTGTAATGAAACACCAGGGTAGCACTACAGCAACCTGACGCTCCTTCTCCTGAAAGAATAGGTCAAGTTTTTTGAAGCTATAGTGTCTTATTTCTACTTAAACATATCTCAGTTTCTATATCATGAAGTAACCATAGGGTATGACTAATAAGAACTACTACTCTGCCGGGATGGGGATGTTAGTCCAAGGAGTGTCCCCTCCCCCGCCTCAAGAGCCATCGTGAGGGTTGTCTGTCTTGCTTTGCACCAATCCAACACGTAACCAAGCTGGAGTTCATACCTAGACCTTTCAATTCGGTGTCTAGCATGTTGACCTCGTGGCCACGGACCCCAGAATCCAACCTAAGTTGGAAGCAACGTGATTGAGAATTTAGAACACTTGACTTAAGCTACTCATAGGATTTATTCTCAGTTCCCCCTTGTTGAACTCTTTGGTCTGAAAAGCTTTATTGGGGTAATGGTCAGTGAATGAAGTAATCTTTGATAGTGGTAGATAAATGTTGCCCAAATATGGCATAAAACGCTAAGAAAGTTGCGCTTTTTGCCCATGTGTGTTGTTAGGAGTGGCTGGCTGGTCACATACGGGGTTTTACCACAAGCTTAACAGCGCAGTCCACTGGTATAAGTCTTGTCACAACCGAGTCACAAGAGAGAATTAAACCGGTAAGTTGGATTGAAAACCTTTTAAAGCTACCTTCCTTTGTTGTACTTCATTGAGACAATTTAAGAACAAGAAAACATTTGTTTTAAGCTACACGTGCAAAGTCTTATTGTAAGCAGTTGGGCTTCATAGAAAAAAAAACTGCGCTATTGGGTTTCACTGAAAGAAATTTGGCGCTGTTTGTTTGAAGGGTGGATAACGCTATCCACTAGATAGATCCCTATCCGGTGGACAGCGCGGAACGTTTTGATAACGCTTATCCAAATGGGCCCTGGGAACAGAACAAAAACTCTTCTTGTCAGATATCAGAATACACACCTCCTTAACACAATAAAGCACATAAATTGAAATTAAAGGTAAATTTGCGAGGAAATCGCGCAAAACGATCATTTTGGTTAAGTTTCAATTTATCATTTGAAAGTTCTTACACCTGTAAAACGTATGTTAACATATCTAAAATACCGAGGAACGGAACAATATTTTAAACAATGAAGATGTTTTGTATCGTCTATTGTTTTCACCTACAACCCGCTAAGAGGAGTCGTAATTGTTGTGTGGAATTGAGAATTTTAGATTCCAGTTTCATTTGAGCCTCAACGGAAGGAAAAACATTTTCGTTAGGAACGATTTTTTAAGAGGTGCAACATTGAGTTAAACCTGACACAATGCAAAATTAAACTTAACAGCGAGAAGTGCACGACGGCTATGGATCTGCTTACGTTTATGGTAGAAATTGGGTGAGTTGTCCAAGCATTACTTGTCAATCGACATGAGATATAATCTGTAATAACTTAATAGTCTCTTACTAAAAAATCGTAAAGCTAATTTATCCACGCATTTGCTTTCATCGGTCGATTTTTGATTCCTCAAAAAGTGAAACGGGTTAACTAGTTCCTTGTCGTATCACTGAGAGAGTTTACTTAAAAGGTCCTTATAAACTCGAAGATCTCTATTTGAATTACTGTTTATTTTTTTCATCAGTATTATTTATTGATCTTCTAAAACAGAGCTTTAAAATGAGGGCAACTAATTGATCGAGATAATTTCAAAAGTAACTCAGTTTATTAATTTTTGGAAGGTATCAGTAATGCTGCTGGACCCACTGAAGTGAAGTGCAATTTCGCCTGATATCAAGCGCATGCTTTTATAACACATGGTTGGTATCAGACCAAAATTGCACATCACGAATGACCATTCCAATTTAGAGGAAGTACAATTCAATCAACTAACTACAGGATTTTGGTCAGAATTAATACTTAACTGATTCATAGAAAGTATGTTAAAAAAATAGTGCGATTTGCAGATAAATTTTCTAGCTGATAGGGTGTTGTAAGTCATCTTCGTGTTAATCGATAGTTCAATTTTGCTGTGATGATATTGGCTGAAAATCTTAAGTTGCATAAGTTGGTCGTGATTGGTCAGTTTCGATCCCTCGGTAATGTTCTGTACGATTCGCTTGTTGTGTAAATGTCGTGAATAACTATTTGTTTGTAAGATGCCTGTAGGTAGCGATAGTTGATGTTATTATGAAAGTCAAGCGAGGAAATTTCTTCCACTTGGTGAAAAATTAAAACTGATGAACAAATTCGTCGAAGCCGTCTTGAGTTATATCGTGTTATATATACTTAAATGTACTTTTGAGCCTTGCTTGAAGTAGCTTGCCTTTTGTATCGTTTATTTCACAGCAAGAAATCCCCCCAGTCTCCCAGGAAATCCTACAGTAAGTATTTCTATCCCGTTAACTGTTATAAAGTGAACCTCTTTCAAGTGAGTTTCCAACTTAATAATCCGGGATCGTTTTGGTTTTGCTTTAGAATAGTTCTCATTGATAGTAAAATATAATCCGGGCGTGCGCTGGTTGTAGTTTTGGTTTTGGTTTAGGTTTTGCTTTACTTTTCTCGGTGATTGGTCCGGAAAAGTCGCGTCACTTTCTCAAACAGTCAGATGAAAAACTAACCAATCGCGACTTGGTCGCCGAACGATAGATTCTGACATTACCCATTGACCGATCCAACGTTTTTCTTGTAAAACCAATCTTCTCTTTTTTGAAAAAAAGGAAATGATTTTAATACAGCCTATCCTTAATACACCCTTTCGGTACAACTCAAAGTCTTTTTGAGTAGAGTAAATGCAGCACACCACGTTTACAGTTCTAGCTGGGGGGAGGCAAAAGCCTGCCCGCGTATCCACTGAACTGAGCACGTTCGGGTTAAGAACTCAGCTCTCTATCACGTAGATCCCCTGTCTTCACCCACTCTCCCCTCCATGAAAGGCTTATGAGACAGGAAAAAAAGTGATTGGCAAATAAAGGTTTTGCCTTGCATCTGACTTACAAGTAGTAGCCAAAAGGTAAAGTTTTGTATTTCTTACTCAACTTTAAAAGAAACTCTGTAGAAAGTTAGTCAAAACTTAATCACGTTTTTTCAACCCACAGATCACTTACAACGCTAGCAGAAGATTTTCAGAAAATCTCGGACTCTTGCTTGCTAGTGCTTCATCTGGAGATTAGATGCCATTGCTTTTATTTCTTGATGCGGACTGTACAAGAGGTCAGTCACGCCCTTCTGTCCTACTGAAGACAAAACGCTACAAAATGGTAGCCTTACCATCTGTTTCAATAGGAAATATTTAAAAGCAAGGGCAGTTTTTGATACTGGATTGAAGAAAGCTTTGCAACGACATGGCACTGCTTTCTCTGATGTGCTTCTCTGTTAATACCAAAAACTGTTGATAAGGCGTGACGCAGGTTTCATATGATGGTAGTCATCATCAATATTTGTCACTCTGCAAATTCTTTTATTACAATCGGCTTTCTGTCAGAGGTTGTATGACATGTCAGGGACCAGTCTTTAGTATGGGGGGGGGGTTGGGGAGGGGGGAGTGAAGGATTTTTGGGATATCACATTGTTTTCAGGGGGAACGGAGGGGAGGGGCTGGGGGGGGGGGAGTCAGTCATACCTAATAGAGCACAAAGTGGAGCTATATAAAATTTACTGCTAATGATGGGGGTCATAAGAATATTACTGAGCCCCAATGAGATCCACCAAACCCCCTCTTCCTTCCCCTCCCTCCGATGAATAGTGGCCGGTTCAAACGTGAAGTGAATTGTAGACACTCATATTTGTCTTGTTTTTTGGAGGTGAGGAGGTTGTGCCATCTTCTAAATGAAACGTTTGCCCTTGTTCTCAGTTTTGTGTGAAATTTGGATTACTTGACAAAGGGCTGAAATGCACTCTTACTAAGAACTCAACGAATGATTCTCATTTGTTTCTTTCAGTCTTACATGTGCAATTCAAACGCTATGGACCCTGATAAGAACGTGAATGACTTGAACAAGAGTTTGTCATCGTTTGAGGAAATTGCAACTGCTTGCATGGGAAACTACAAGTTTAGGTACTTAAATATACTTGCATTGTTTACTAAAATGGAACTTGTCATCACTTGTCACCTAACATTTGTTAGCTTTGTTTTCAGAAAATTGGGGTAATTTAAGATTATCAACTGTGTTGATAACGTAAATTGGCCCTGTAAAGAGTTTCAAAGCTGATGTTTCGAGCGTTAACTCTTCGTCAGAGCGAAACGGGCGCGCGTTGATATGGAATTTCTCTTCAAGTGTTTAACTCGATAGCTCACGAGTGAGCGAAACGAACGAGTGAAATGTCGATTTGTACACGAGAAGAAATCTTTCAGAAGAAATCTTTCAGGTACACAGCCAAAATCGGCCCGTGGCAAATCTTCCACTTTTTGATTTTCGTTCTCAGCCAGGAGAAATGCCATTACCAAAGCCACTGAATACGTAACTTTTGGTTTTTCTTTTCGTATTTTGGTTTTCTTCCCCTTCTAGGAAAGTTTGAACGTCACTGTCTGTAAGCGATACGGATTTTTCGGTGTTTTAGCAACCATAATCCGAAAAGATTCCGACAAACGTCTTTGTATTAAGAATGGTGAAGGCTTTGCTGTTCAATCATCAACCTGACCGAGTGGCGCGAAAGGCAAGTGACGTGTCAGCAGCTGATTGGCGATATCAAACACACGTGAAAAAATATCGTAATTTTTCACGTGTGTTGTCACGGCTTTTCTCAGGGCTGGAAATCCTTGTGTAACACCGTAGTTTATATGATAATACTAAATTACCTTGTGATACTCTCCCGCCGACGCAGCACCACAGTCAGTTTTTTTTTAGAAACTTACCTTTTTTATTGTTTTCAGATACCTGTTTGAGGGAGTGGGATTCCTCGTATCTTCTATTCTCATCTCAAACGTTTCGGAGATTAAGAGGATTAACCAAAACGGAATTAAGAAGATGTAAGTTAATTTTTGTGCGTTTTCCTTTGATCAGGGAAGTTTCAACCAAGGAGTTACCAGTAATCGGATGCTCGTGTTTGCGTAAAGATTTCTGGGTTCACCAGGGGTCAAACGTTGCAATTTTCCGGAGGAAAATAATTGGCGAAGGTTGCATCGACGTCCAAAGAAACTAAAAAGACCTAAGCGAGTTATTTCTAGCACTTCATAGCTGATTTTATAATATTTCGAGACCATTGCGCGATGTTAATTTTAGAATAAACCTTACTCAAGGAGAGCAGGTTACCGTTAGATTTTATTGCATATGTTTCCCTCGTATTAACATTATTTTAATCCATTTCTTAAAACACAGCGGTCAAAAAAAGGGCTTTGATCTCTTACAAACGTTTTTTGAAGAGGACATCTACTAATCTTTCGCCATATATTTCCTTGCAACTTGCAAAGTTTGACCACTGACGATCCCAGAAATCTTTGCGCAGTCTAGCCTTGATACTCTTCCATTGACGTTATTTTCTGCTAATTTAGTGCATGGTTCACTATGAAATTTCATTTTCTAGGTGCCGTAACATCTTCGCTATTCAACAGAACTTGACAAACATTACCATGTCCAGGGAGGGGGACCTGGATCGAGCCAGACAGTATTATGAACTGTTATACTCTAACCCAGATGTAAGTGCCAGTCTACCGCTTTACTCAGCGCCCACTTTAATGAACTTCGGTGAAAGATGAACCCCATGCATATGTTAAGTGGACACCAACTAGAGTCCCAATTTTGTTGTTACTATAATTACTTTAAAAGGACCTATATTTAGTGGGCGTGGGAGTTAATTGGAGCTCTTTTGTAACCCAAAATCTTCATCAAGCGGACCCCTCTGCAAGGTTTATTATGGAGTTTATTTCATTAAGGAAGCTATACAGTCTTAAAATCTTTTGCATCTCATCTTTTGCATTTTAAAGCTTGGTATGGCGATCAGGCATATTCAAGCAGACAATTACCCAAGCAGACGAGGCAGAACCTTGCTTGCCTTACACAATTCAAACATATTGGTTTTTTCCAACCGAGTTGATAATGTAAATTGGCCACCGTAGAGAGTTTTTAAGGCTGACGTTACGAGCATGCGCCCTTCACCCAAGCGAAAAGCCAAATTGTCTTGTAACTTCCCCTCCCTTCCCCCACCCCCACCCCCACCCCCACCCACACAGCAGCACTGCAATTTCTTTAAACCCCCCCCATTTTAAATTACACAATTAAGTTTGTATACTTAAATTATACACAGCAAAAGTGACAATGGGTAAGGGAGATATAATTCCCTTTGTTTGACTTTTTCTGCAGGAAATCTTAACGTCTATTGAGGAGCAAGACGCCAAGTTTTCCAAAAGGGAGTACACTGACCTTTTATCACTGCACGCTCGTAGTCAGGCGGTCCGAGATAACAGTGCGCATGAACAGCGAATGGAAAGACTTAAAAAAATCTTCGACAACAAGCTCAAAATGGAAGAATAATCGCTAAATCCACTTTCAAATCTGCAACAAAATAAAAAAAACTTTAGTGGAAGTGTTAAATCATTGAAATGTGACTTTCTTAGCCAAGTTTTGAAAATTGAAAATTTTTTTCCTGTATATTTTGTTTTGTTTTGTTCTTCTCCGTGAGGCAAAGCCAACTACATGACGAGTTTCATTTGATAAACTCCTCATTAAGATTTTTTAGACGGTGGAATGTGCAGATTTCAATCTAATCTCCAAAATTCAATGAAAATCAGTTAGGTTTGTTCGTTGGCACAATTGCTATATAGTATAATTAATTCAAAGCAAATACACGCTCATTTTTCAAACCGTTGAAACGTTTCTACGTGTAATGTGCATCTAGGTGTCGTAAAGGATTCAATTTGTTGAGAACTTTAGCAAAAAATGGCAATAACTGCCCGTGTATTTCGTTTGATGGTTGACGGTGATTTGCGAAATATTTTCAAACTCCACCAACGGCTCGTGCTACAAGAACGGAAACTTTTAAAAAGTCACTCGTGCTTAGAAGTGACGAACTGAACTAGCGATTGTGCAAATTTCTTTTTTTCTCATTCAAACGGTCCTCTGACTCAACCATTTTGCGAGAACACAAATGCAGTTTTATTGCGTTAGCGGAACTCAAATTGATTGCTCGACGAACAGTTTATTGAGTTGTTTCATTTTATTGTTTTGCTGTCATGCCATTAATGTTAGTCGAAATCTAAACATAAAAACCTCGACCAAACTCTTCCTTTAAGGATGAAGATTTACAATGAAAAAGATCATTTGATATCAGTTTGACATCGTCGTTAAATAATAAAGTGAAATAATGATATAAAACAAGTTTTGAACAGCTCTATTTATAAGTGCTAATGATTAAAGCAGTTGACATGGAATACATTGCAGATAGAATTACAATTTTTCTCATCAGGATATACAAACTAAAATTCCTTGGCTGTAAGTATTTCGCCAACAAAACAAATAATGTTATAAATCTCCTTCATCTGATGTGGTTAATGAACATCAGAAAATAATTCTTTGAAAAGCTAGTGTGTCTGTATCCGGCTCAATCTGTTTGTTTTAAACTTAACTTAGCAGCTAGAAGGTGTACAGAGCCCTGTAAACGTCCCATAATTGAAGGGCGACATGTTCTTCCATACTTTGCCATGGTACCTCAATCTCGAATTTTCTAAATCCTGGTGGTGGATTCTGGTGTAGCTCTTGAAGACTGCATTTCTTCCCTTGTTCCTCAACAGCGTTTTCACCAAGTCCGGATACACAGCGCCTTCGACCATGTGTTTTGTAACAAAATTTATCCTTGCCTCTGCTTAGTTTCGCAACACAAGCTCCCATTATTAGAACCAAAAATGCTTCCCAAAGAGATGAATAAGGCGGTTCTGTGTAGCTGTTTGAGGCGTTTTCCCTCTTTCTTTTTTTCCTCAATCCAATGAACTAGAGGGCAGGTGAACGCTCGATTGACCTTTGGAATCGGTTAAAGGTCCATATTGCAAAACTAAGGAAAACTTTGGAGGCTCTTTACAATTTCTGAAACCCCATTAACTTTGCCACTCTGTCGGTGATTGGTCAAAATCACACACAGTGACAAGTCGGCAAATCATAGTAACTAGGGCGTAAACGAGGTAAACAAATAGAAACCTCCTGTTCGCTCTATTTTCGGGAGAAAAACCTGCGCTCTCGTCCACGCTAAAGCTCTCTTTTCTAGCTCATCGTTACTCCTTTAACCCCTAAGAGTGACCATTTTCTAATTTCTTCCTATAATATCACTCCTGAATCAAACATCAAGGTCACGAGCCATCCTCTTAGAGCCTACTTCCCTGAGACCAAGATCACGAGGTATAATTTGAGAAATAAATCCCCTGTCATGCCCGCCATTCGCACAAACCGTTTTAAGAATACATTTTTTAATAGAATTGTTTTTAAGTACAATGTAGCTTTGTAAAAGTGTACTTCCTGTATTAGACTTTTGTATTTGTTTCCACGTATATACTTATCTTATTTAGATACACCTAAGCTTATTTACATCCTTTTCTTTTTAATGTAACATAAGATATGTAATTTTATCTTTTGAACAATAAAGACACACTGACGAGAATCAAGGAAATGATCACCAACTTATAATTCTCTTGATTCTTGCACAAATTCTCCTCGTCAGCGCTTTAGGAAATGTGTAGAGAACAGTATGGAGAATTTGCATACTGATGTTAGGGTGCAAACGGTTAAGAGAAAAACAGACTGCTACTTACGGCAGTTCAGTTGGACTCAAATTGATAGGGGTTCGGAATCGGTGGAAACTTAGTTCTAAAAGATCGTCGATCAAAATAATGCTTAATGGGTGAAATGTTTAAAAAAAATTGTGAAAGAAACGGTTTTTAGAATTCAACAGTGAAGCGTTACCTTAAAACACCGTTGAAATTAGTGAGAAACACGTCCAGCATTTGCGCCCGCGATACAACCTACTCTTTTTCCCATGCCTCCGTCTACCCCCTGCAAATTGAGTGCTATAGATACGTTGTTGACAGAGCTTGTTCGGTCAAGATGCGTGGATATTGGCCGAGTTCATTTTGGGGGTTTTTATGGACCGAGAGGAAGTCGAGATCCATGAAACGCAAAAAGGAGGACGAGGCTAATATCCAGCTGCCATCTTGGTCGAACAGGCTTGGTCAATAAAGGTGTTGTTGTATAGCAAAAAGATGTTCTTATAAAAACCAAGAATGACTTGTTTATTTCCAAAGCCGGTAAAGAAGGTCAACTGTGTTTGTGGCACAATAAACCTACGGGAGTCGTCTATGTTTTAGAAATAAGATTTAGAGATTGTCTTTTTGCTGCTCCTTTTTGCGACCCCATCACCGACGTTGTCCAAAACTTTACTACTTTCTAAGTCCGCTCTACGAATTCTGTTTTCTTTTTTGGTGCGGGATCAAAGCGGGCAATCCCGAGCGGGGGCCCATCTTGTCCGCTTGGGTGGCCAATCAGAACACGGGATTCGCTTCACATCACCCACGAGCGTTACCGGCAATATGATAAGACCTATTATACTTGACTGAAAAGGAACTCTTCACTCGACTCATAAGACGACTTTCTCCGAGGCTGTGGAAACGTCAGTAACTACCACCATTATTATTAGCCCCCCCCCCCCCCTCTTACCCGCAGCAGCTCGATTAGACCGTACAGCACTTGAGTTGATTTTTAGCGGATAGTGAACAATGGTTGAGGACGGTCTAGAGTCACTCTAATGTAAGGTATGTGAGCGGTTGCATATATAGAATTGAGGGTCACCATCAATCTTCCAAAGAGAACCACGGATGCTGGGGTGAGAGAGGGAAAAAAGGAAAACCCTGGGGACATGGAATGCTTCTATGACTGATGCCGAAAACAGTCATTAAAAAATAGAAGAGACAAGAAGGAAAAGAGGCAACAGGGAATCAGTCAGCACATTCACTTCATTCTCATGATGTCAATAAAGGTTCAAAACACAGAGTTGATCTAAATTGTTAAACAAGAATCTCCTTTCCAACTCTTTCTCTAATATTTATTTGTCCAACGGTTATCTCAGTGAAAAAGGTTTAGCACTGTCCTTAGTAAACTTAAATTTGACATTTTCTATAACTACACGATTGTCACTCAGTACATGTACATGTTGACTAGAGACTAAAAATCCCTCATATAGGATATCTAGCTAGGAAATACTTCTCAAGAACCAATATATAGTATTCAAATTCAACAACAGTTGCAGATAAAAAATAAAGTGTCAACAAAACTGTGGTGTTCAATTCAAGGTAATTATTTAACTCAGTTAAACTTAATGTCTAGTTTATCAAAAAAGAAAACCTTTAATCCAGTGCATTTACCAGAATTAATTAAAAAATTTCTTGTGAATGTTGAAAGATGTAATTGTTAATCACTGAGATTTTGATACCATAAAAAATTTTTAAATTCTAGCATTAAATTCATCTGCACAGATTAAATGCTCAATGTTAGTACTTTCTACTGCCACAAAATACACTTATAATGTAGCTTACTTGTTTTTTGCTTATGAATTCAATACCGGATGAAAATTGATCGTAGTCTGAAAATTTTAAAACTGGTCGTCTTTCAGTTATGTCAATATTTCTACACTTCATGTACACTCATCACAAAATTTCTTCTACATTGTGTCAATTATTAGATTGAAAATAATATCATTTGTCAAAAATACTTCAAGGTCCTTTAATGTGAACTGTACAAAATTGAGAATTATGTATTAATACTGTATTGAGTTTGTAGTTCATAACATTGAGTCTACATTTTAAATTCTTGAATGTTTCAGTGAGAACACACGAGCCTTAGTTGACTATATTCCTAGCCAAATTTACTACCAAAATACTGTTCGAGTCAATCTCACTGACTCGGCATATATAAAATGCAATTGCACTGCATGTCTGTTAAAATTCCACCCCCAATAATGATCCATTCTAGACCCACTTGGAAAGAGAAGCTTTCCTTGTTAAGCACAAATTAAGTGGTGTGGAAGTGGACTCACAGGAAGTAATGTGTGATCTAAAGTGGATATAATTTTAAAAACCTTGTAATATGACTGCATTTATATAAAGCAATTTAAAAAGATCAAGTTTGGCAGCCATTAGACATTTTACAAGAAATACATTCAAATATGACTTCTCTGCTCCCTGTGAAACTATTAACTTCTTACTAACCGAGTATGAGGGCCAAACTGGGAAATATTGACCCAAGATCATGACAATAAGGACCAAGCTCAGTGAGGTCTGTAAAAAAACAAACCAGGGCCAATATTTCTCAGTACAGCTTGAGCAAGCAAAGCTAGTTATTAGTTTATTACACAACACTTGCACCAAAATTGTTTATTTTGAATTTGCTAATTTTCATGCATAAAAATACAAGAGTTAGGAGCATTTCTTAGTAAACACTCCATATAACAAAATACGGACCAAGTAATGACCAGTGAATCTACCTCAACCACTATCTTGACATCTAATGACACAGCTTCAACAACCAGCATCTTTGTCTCTACATTAGTACATATATCTCCCCTTGCAAGATTCCTTTCTGCTTTTTAAACTTTTCTGTGACATTCTAAGCAGGGCATCAAAATCCATCTCATCTGATGATGGTGGTCGGCTCAGCTCCTGTTCTTCAAGATAACTGGCATTCGAGTCTGAGAATTAAATTTTTCCATAGTCAGAAAACGAGAAAAATCTCTCTCTTTACCCACTGATGGGGCTAACAGAAAACTATTTGTCTTTCTTATCCTATACATTCCAGAACCCTATCTGTGTGTGAGATTCAAAAGTCACTTTGATCTTTAGGGCCATTCTCCTTTCTGTTACAGCACAGAATCTATGAGAGACTATCCTCCAAATCAAAACCAAGGGTGGGGTGTGTTCATCTAATTGTTCATTCCACCCTCCAGTTGCTACACATTCCCTTGTAAATCAGTTACATGTACAAGAATTTGGCATTATAAGTACATCAAGATAACAACTTTTATCTAACAAGTTTGAGTGAATAAATTCCCATAACCTGCCATTTGGGGGTTAATGTGTGGACATTAGAGGGAGAAACTACAGTTTAATCACTTCTGGGAGTTGATGGGCTGGATATTTACATGACGTCTAACCTACATGTACAGTACATGTAAACCATAGTTTTATGCAATCAGTGGGCCTTAGGCTTTCTCCATAAGGGAGTTGATTTGATTACATTAATACCCTTCTATTGTAAGCTTTTAGCCCTCACGGCACTGTTCACAAAAATAAATGTTCAGGTATAAGGTTCAGCTAAATAGAGGATTATTTTAGATGTAGTTTTGTCAAACAACAGCTAAAACTTGTTTGAATAACCAATCCAATGGGTTAAATAAATAAGGAACAGGTGAAAGGCATTGCAAAATTACATGCATGCTAAAGCTCAAAAAATACTCACCAAAGTCTACATAGCTACCACCACAGAATTTCCTTCTTCCACCAAAGCAAAGATCCAAGACAGGAAGGCGCGTGTCTTCATTTCCCCCTGAAGAGAAAATTATGGTAAAATAAGGGATTTTTCTCATCACCTCAAGCCATACAAAAGCTAAACTGAAAAAGGACGCTAACAAGATGCTAAATTTCTCACAACACTCACTTTCAATAGCTTCAGCAGCAGAGGAGGTTTCAAAAAATGTCACAAAAGCATAGTTGTCACTGTTGGGAAAAAGGTAGAAAAAAATTACATTTTCTGCTGTGGACAAACAAAAACAAATCATACCTTTGGATGAAATTGCCACACCAAAAGAACACTTTTAAGAAAGTTAAAAAAGAAACTAATACTGAAAACTTGAAACAAATCTTTTCAAGCAACTTATACATGTAGGAAGAGAACTCTCACAGCCATGGCACAAATTAAAAATCTGTCATCAGCTAAACAATGGAAATTTTCATCTGGTATTGGAGTTTTCTTACAACAAAAGTATACCCTACCCTTTCTCTCTGAAGTGGACAGTAACTTTTTCAATTGGCCCAAATGGACGAAACCTTCTGAATACATCATCTTTTGTTGTCTTATTGGATATTTTACCAATGTACACAATACGCCTCTCTTCCTACAATCATATAGAACATTAAAATTTTAGAATGATCTTCAGTAACTATTATTTTTTCCTTGTTTTGATCTTCAACTGAAAGTCCTTGAACTATTGAGCTGTCTACCTACAAGAATTAATCCCATAAGAGGACACTGAAAAAAATAGGGAGGATGTCTGCTAAAGGAGAGTTTATGACTGGATTTTAATTACTAGTCATGTGAACAGACAGTCTGCCTTCCCCTGGACAAATAGAGATTTGACAAAACTGATCCCCACTTGTTTTTGATAATTTTCAAACTAAATACAGACTTCGCTGCCATGAGTCAATTACTATGCATGGGGTGTTACTGGGAAGTAAAAAGGGGAATTAAAAAGGTATCTGCAAGTAGAACTGTCTGCTCTCCTGAGTGTCCATTAGCGGGGAGTTGACTATATATACAAAATGTGACTGCATTACAATGTAGATGTTCGACAGAATTAAATTCAGTCTTTTAACAAAGATATTTAATAATTAAACATGGAATGTCCATGAACTTGAACATAAATTAACCCTTAATCTCCCAACAATTGATTTTTAAATGCAATCCTCCCCTCTAGCTGCTACACACTTTCTTGAACATTAGTCACAATAATTTGGTGTTAGATCAAGTGACAACTTCAACCTGTTCAAGCATACTCAATCTTCCTAATAATTCTAAGAAGCATTATGGCTGTTTGCAGTTTTTCCCTATATCTAGACAGTTCAGAAAGCCACTAAACTCTGGAACAAAAATTTATCTTTCAAATCGACACTCTTAATCTAAATATCATCATGCACTTTTCAATCAAGTAAATTATTCTTGTTTTCTTGTCACCATCAAAAGCGTTAAACGGATGCAAATTTTTTTAAACGGATGAGCAAACCGCTTAAACATTGTAGCTAAAGCGTTAAATGGATGCAAATTTTTTTAAACAGATAAGCAAACCGTTTAAACGCTTTCATGAACCGTTTAAACGGATATAAACGGATAGTAAACGGTTTTGCAGCTTAAACGGAAATGTGTTAGTGTCTGTTTTCCCGTGGAGGGTCACATATTCCCACCGATAGTGCAGCTCCATTTCTGCATATAAACACACACACACAACCCACAATTGCTCCATTCGCTCTGATGAAGGGCTAATGCTGGAAACGTCATCTTTGAAACTCTTTACAGTGGCCAAGTTACATAATCAACTCTGTTGATAATACTTAATTACTCTCCAATACTCATTACCTATTTGTTGGCTAATGTATGAATATCACTGGGAGAAGTTACATGTTAATCACTTCTGGAAGTTAAAGGGGTTCAACCACTTGTCAACCAATTGTGAAATTGGTGGTTGACTCCAACCAACCTAAAAATTACAGTACTGTAAAAAAAAATCAAGCAATCACACAATGCACACAACCTCTGTTTTGGATAGCCACTGCATGGTAGTTTCAATGTAGCAATCAAACAAAACAACAAAAGAAAATGTTCCCTGTACCTTTGCAGTGTTCCTGATGTTATGGTCAAACTTGAACTCTAGTTTTCTTTCAAATTCAATATCATGGAATGTTTTGTTCTTTGTGACACCATTTCTCTTTGCAGTGGGGTCTTTACTCCGAGACCTCCTCCTCCTTCTTCTGTTGTGAGGGCTCCTGCGATGGTCTGCTTCTCTGTCACTACCACTTGATTGCTTGCGCCGCCAGTCAGATTCAGAACGTCTAGGATCATATCGGGATGTCCTTTCATTCTTACTCTCTTCATCTGAACTGGAATACTCTCGTCCATCATAACTGTCATTTGAGCACATGCTGTGTCTACGATTGCTTCCTTTATAACAACTTCTGTCTGCATCAGAGCTGTAACTAAACTTCCGATAACTATTCTGTCTCTTATGGTCTTTATCTTTGTCAGTGCTCATTTCCCTGTAGCAATACTCTTCATCACAACTGCTTTCGCCACCACAGCTCTCCTCACAGTATGCACCTCTATAGCGCTTTGGAAGTCTCCTCTTTCTGTCTGGTGAATGATCATCACAGCTTAACCTTCTCTTGTGTGAGTAACGGTTTGGACCAGTTTCTTCAGAAATAGAGTGATGATGATTCTCCATGTCCAGAGACTTTTGAGGACTACATTTCAGAATAGACTCTTTCAAAGTATTGTCATCATCTGGTTTCAACTGAATAGGTTTTCTCAGTGGAGATCCACTACAGGCATAGTTGTGATCTGTAGCATGATTATCAACATGGGAATTCTTAACAGTTTTAGAATTTTCATCCTGTCCTTTTACATCATTGTGAGAAGATCCACCACTTGTTGTTCCATGAACTTCTTGATTTTCTTTATTTTCAGCAGAATGAAAATGTGCAGAATTCTCCTCAGCAAGGGAAGGTAAGCCCCTATTTCCTACATCACATGGAATGCCAAATTTCAGCTCATGTTTCTCAGCAAATGAATTGATCTTGTCTGAAACAGTCTGCATTTCACAAGATGTATCTTTCCTGAAATTATCAAAACATACAATGCCCCTTAGGAGATTTCCATTTCACAACTTGCAAAAAAAGACAGCAGCACCTTGCTACAAAACAACTTCAAAGCAGGTTACAGCAACAACTTGTTGGTATGAAGAAAATAATTTTAGTAGAAATTCATATCAAAGAACATAAACTTAAAAAAAAAAAATCTCAAAATCAAAATCTGAGAGCAAAAAGAAAATGATTCCTTAAGATTTGTCCTTGAAGCAATAGAGGCAAAGTGCTTCATAACAGCAACCTGCAAACTAGCATCTCTCTCAGGATTCAACCTACTACTGTATTTCGTAAACGTTTTACAGAGTGATAAGCATCTAATTTCTCCTTGCTGTATCATCCTTGAATCACATATTAAGGTCATGAGAATAGAGAAAATGATCACCAACTAAAGATGCTCTTGATTGTTAAACAAATTCTCCTTGTCAGCACCTTAGGAAATGTATAGAGAACAGTATGGAGAATATGCATAAAGTCTAAAGGGTTCAGACAAACACTTACAGAGAGGAAAGCTGAGGTGTGGAGCAATCTATTGAACCTATAGGGACAAACATGAAAAAAAAAATTTGAATAAAATTTACAACCACTAAACTAAACAGTCACTAAACTAAGAGTTTTCTCTCATGCTTTTGCAATATCACTGATATTTCTATTAAAGCCTAGTCCCTACATTGCACCTCTTGGGAAAACAGGAATTAGATAAGATAATTAACAATCCCTTGTCACACTAGGAGTCATCTTATAGAGCCTTTGACATTTTGACGGTACACAGGACCCTTGCCCCATAGTAACTTAGTTTCACAAACAAGTTTGCTGCAGAAGAGCTTCAGACTTCAAAATCTTGGGAGACTTTGCATTTATTTTGTCATTCCTTATTTCTTGTTGCCTAATCCTTGCAACAAATCAGTAATTTCCTATATGATTTGAAAAGCATACCAAAACTGACTGCCTATTCTTGATCTGAGTCAGTCAACTCTAATAACTCAACCCTTCAGGGGAAGTTGAAAAAACTTCAAGTTATCAGGAGTTGAAGATACAGGCACTATAATTTAATGTAACTTTAACCAACAAAACCTGAACTGGACTGACATGTTTTGGAGAAAACAAAAAAGGACAAAGACTACAAGGCTGCTTCAAAATAAATTACAGTGAATGTTTTGGACTGCAGCACACTGTTTGTTTTGATTTGTCACATATTGACAGTTGTGGTTCAACATGATTCAAGGTAATGATGGTAAAAATTTAAAGAGAATGACCTAAATGGAAATGAAAATTGCTCTGAGTTAAGGGGAGGTTCTAGTTATTGAGGGTAAAATTGCAGTAGATGTGTGATGGAAATCCAAGGGAAATTGAATTTGATTTAATTTTAAATCATTGGTATTTTCAAGAAGCTCAAAATCCAAGAAATTATGAGTGTGCAGCAGTTCAGGTATGGTTTAATGACCATGACGTACCTTGTTTTTCCTCATACTCTAAAAACTGCTCCAGTAAGGCGCTCACATCATTAGCTTCAATCCCTGTCAATGAGTGGAGCTCAAATGAGACCATTACACACTTAAAGAAAAATTAAATTTACACAGACAAGTACATGTGTACTTGTACAAGGACACTATCATATAAGTAATCATACAAAAAACTTTCACCGCCTATAGATAGTTGAAACATGTAAAAGGCAGCCATCAGACAGTGATTGTTGCTTTTACCTCAGTAATGAAATAAAGAAAGTTGTTTTTGTATTTTGTCACAAGCATGGGACAAAGCAAAAATTGAGCTTTAAGGGGAAGTGAACCTCAAAATTTTTCATTTCAGCCTCACAGCATGGAATCCTAAGGTTCAAAGTTTGTTTCCTTGTGAGAATTTCGCATTTTTCTTTGTACTGTGCTTGTGACAATAGAAAAAACACCTTCAACTCCCTGAAGCAATTAACATTAAACCTCTCCCTATAATATCCATACAATATTCAGCAAACAGGGATTGAAAATGCTCAAACTTGTTAGGAAGATGTTGCTATCTAGATCTACCAACAAATTGTGGTAACTAATTTACAAGGAAATGTGTTGCAGTTTGCTGGGGAGGATGATTAACAGTAGGATCTTGGGAGTTAAAGGATTAAACAGTGAAGTTACTTATTATGAGATCAAAATTTCAAGTGTGGCCCTCAGCAAGAGGGGATTATGTGTAGCCTTGAGAAAATCAGGAGTCAAACAATTTGCACTGAGTGATGTACATGCCATGCTTTCTCTAAGACATGTGGTCATTTAATGTTTTTTCCTCTGAAGTTTAATCTTTGAGGCCAGTTTAATTTTGGTCTTTGGTTGTCTTGAATTATAGTACCAGCCAAGTGAAAATAAAAAAATTGGCTATCAAAAGTCACAATTCCTGAGCAACCCCAGGGGAAATTTTAACCAATGTATATAAATACATTAATTTCACAAAAGTAAAGGATTTTTTGGGTTTGTTATAGCAAAGAGCAAGGAAAAAAATTAGCAGTACTGTTACTTTCTTTTGGCTTATTCTGCTCTCAAAGGTTTCTTTTGTAGCTGGTCCTTCACAATTCATTTTCTCTAAATCTTTTTTTATGGTTCAAGACCATCTTTGGAATTTTTTACCTTCATTGAACTGGAATTAAAAAAAATCAAGAACTCACGACTTACCTTCAATAAGTTCACCATCTTCTAACTCGTTCGAAGAAGTTCCCTTTCTCTCGATGTCGTTCTAGTATCCAGAGAGAAAAAAAAACACTTTGTCTAACGAAGACTCACATGAAGTCACGTACACATTTTGAAGAACATTGACATAGCATTTTGATCAAACATAAGATAATCATAAAGACAATCATCTACAAAGGTAAGTTTAATGAGCTCATTGTAATGGGAAATTGATCAAGATTCTGGATTCTGAGTCGAGTCAACTTTTCAATTTGAGGAAGACGTTATATTTAAAAAAAAACCCGAAGTAGCTAAAGAGTCGTTTGGTGAAGATGATTTTCACCAATAATAGCTCAAATTCGACGAAAATTTCAATAACTCCGTTTAATCAATTCAATCAAAGTTGCATGGGTTTTTATATGGCAAGGATTTAAAGATTTAGAGCTCTTTTGACACCACGTGTTATAAACATGCCTGAACACATGACTTACGTTGCCTAAGAACGACTTTTTACCGGAGAAAAAATTATTTCAC